>NW_023270265.1:51653757-51724489 GCF_011800145.1 Mirounga leonina
CTGGAACTGAGTCTGGAGGCCGAGGTCCAGTCTGTGCCCCCCTCTTAGGATGTGGCTCTGGAGTGGAGTCTGGAGGCCCAGGTCCAGTCTGTGTCCCCTACCTCAGTCTCCAGAGGAGACTTCATGCTTCAATTCATGCTCTACACGCTCAGATGTAAAATAGAGCAAACAAGAAATGGAAACACAAGAATGACATTTTCTAGATCTGGCCTTAGAGATTTGCGGGGAGGGGAGGGGATCTTTATCTGCTTCACAATTTACACTTTGCTTTTGTAAACTGAACATCACCAGGGGATGTTCCCTGACTTTCAAATGGAATTGCTAGACCAGCCCCACACCACACACAGGCACCTCCCCCCATTACCTCGTGTGGCCAAATCCAGCATCCCTCCCATCTCTCGAAGGCAGGGTCAGCACCTCTGTTTTTATAGGAAGTAAATGGGAACAAAGCCATACGCATCGAGGTGGCTGTTGGGATGTGAGGGCGGAGTCAAGCCGAGACATCTCCAGGCCGCTGTCCTCCGCAGAGGTTTTCGGCTGTCCCGCAGCAGACCCCCAGCGCTGGCCAGTGTCCTGAATGGAGCGACCTGGCCCTCCCTTCGTGGTGCCATGTCCTGCAGACTCTGCCCCGTGACCTTTCTCTCTAAAGCCAGCGAGGCTCATCCAGGTGTTGTGCTTAAATGTGCAGCCTGCTCTGAAGAACAGCCGTGTCAGTCCCTCCAGAGGTGGGGACCTGGCAGTCCGTTTGGGCTAAAATTGCATTTATTTCCTTTCCATGACACCTGCAATGAAGGTGAGCTCCTGGCGGGGGTGGGGGGGTGCCCTGGTGAGTCTCCCATGAGACAGGTGGCTCGCCCAGAGTCATACTCACCTGGGACACCAGGGGCTCCCCAAGATCTGACGTTTTCTCTTTCAACAATGAGGAGGCGGTGGCCTGCGACCAGGTTCAAGGAACTGCAAAGGCGTGGGGATCATTTAACCAGCAAGGTTTCTTGAGTTCGTGTTGTCCCCATTCTTGCCTTTGCATGGTGGTCCTGCATGGCTGGCCAAACACTCCTTGGCCTCCCCTCCCTTGTGTCCCCCCAGGGTGTCCCAGGTCCCTGGTCCTGGCCCTCCTTCGGTGACCCTTTCCTCAGGTCCTCAGAGCCGAGTCCTCTGTGCTTGCTGAGACCCAGTCGCCCACTGTGCTCGGGACTCCACTGTCACCCCACAGAAGCAAGAGGAGCAGGAGACTTCAGAGCCTGTTCCTGCTTTGGCGCACGTGAAACCCATCCATCTTAGGTCTTGGTCTTCGGAAACTATGGCTCAGTTTCCTTCTAATTTTACTAGATTTTGGTTTTAGCTAAAATTGAAAGTTGGTCCCTGCTTTACCTTCTCTGGAAGGATTTGATTTCCTCTGGCTGAGACCAGGGCCATGGAGCAGGATTGCTCCCTCCACTATCGCGCCTGCCCAAGCCAGGGAAGGAGTGCCAATGCCTGTTAGCCCAGGGCTGGAGCCACGGGGACACCTGGTGTTCACACTGGGGCACCTGGGGCGGGGAGGGCCCAGGCAAGCACCTGCCAGCATGCTCTCAGGCTCTTAGGCTCTCAGGCTCCTAGACTCCGAGCATCCTTCTTGACCCTTGACGCAAGTCCCCCGGGTGATCGCAGGTTCACGTGGCCAAGCTCCTCCCCACCCCCTTCAGCTCCATCTCTCACGGTGGTCATGCTGCATGCCACCCCTGTTCGGTCCCTCTGCCTCTATCCTTTCTGTCTTTAGGCATCTCGCTGGCCCGATGTCCATTTACTGGGCCAGGAGGGTGGTGCTCCATCTAAACAGCCACACAGAGCCCCCGTGGGCATGGTTCCTTACAGACTCTCCCGCGAGGCACATCACCTTCCATGTAACGTGACCTAACAAAATGCCTGTCTCAGAATAATAAACTTCTCTCTGCCCGCCACCACCCCTTAGGGTTTAAAATCAAACTCACCATAACCGAACCCAGGACCTTTTTAAAAAAAAAGGAACACAGTGAGATTTTTGATAAATGGACAGTTTTCCACAGTTACAGTGCTCTGGAATTTTGTGGTCCAGGATTGGATTCTTGTTTGGGCCTTAGCTGAAGGTGGGACTGAAGTGAAGCCAAGTCCCTCTGCAGACTGAGATCTGAGAGCCCTCGTGTCCTGAGGGCCTCCGGACCATGTGCAGTCTCCTCTGTGTTCTGTTTTCTCCTCTTATCATCCCCTTTGAGCATCCAGCCTCAGGCCTCGCCTGCTTCCTTTGCTTCTGGGCCCATGGCTCCATCCCCAGCGGTGGCCTAAGACAAGGCAGCTTGGCTGTACCTCTTGGTAAGCATGGGGGGACACATGCTAGGGCTGCCGCACCCCAGGACCCTGGCCTCCCTCCCTGAAACATAGTTCTGGATTCTTCCAGGTGGGAATGAGCGGGAGTGTGAGGCCCATGATGGGCTTGGAAGGAAGGGAATGGTGGGCTACGGTGGGTCTCCCCACACACAGCAAGCTCTGACACGGAACAGCCTGCCGTTACCTGGGGCTGGGGCATGGGCTGGGCTGGGGCTCCCCTTTGCAGATCACTGGGGTAGCTGCCGGGGAGTGGGGGGTGCCACGGGCAAGGCAGTTCTTCTCGTGGAAGGCGGTTTCTGCAGGCCCTGTGGAGGGCAGTCTGAGGTGTGTTGTCCGCGGCGTGAGCAGATGCCATGCACGCCCTGGACATGGCTTATTCCGTCTCTTCACAAGCTTTGATGTAGCATCTGCCGTCTGCCAGGCACTGAGCTCAGCCCTAGAGTGAGCGAGCAAGCAAGCGAGTGAGGGGGACAGGCTGCTGACTGCCCTGACGAGGCCGCGCTTTTGCAGAAAGAAGAAGGCAAAGAACAAGGAGGAGGAAGAGGGTGGGAAGGAAGGAGAGAGAGGCAGAGAGGAAATATATACACGATCTAAACTGGATGGCCTTCCAGTGGGCCGGCAAAGACAGACATGTGCTGAAACTTACTCCGTCATCTGCTGCGGGAAATTGGTTTTTAGGCAATAACTTTGTGTGCTGTCTATGGTTCTGATTTTTTTTTTTTACCAGCTTTTAGAGTTGTGTGCCGACTTTATGAAGATGTAATATGTGTAGACACAAGCTTAATAATACGGCCTAGTCACCGTCATGGGAAATGCACTCAGAGTGTGTGCATCTATGTTTTGGATGCCTGCTGGCTGGTTGCTAGCATCTTGAATAAACAGGCCTTGGGTCCCTGGGTCTGTCTGCAGGCCAGGGTAGCTGCAGCGGTCACAGGGAGCAGGGAGGCCTCCCAGTAATGAGGGAGGGTAATGAGTGGAAACAGACCCCGTCCTGTTGTGCGTCAAATGGGTGGGAGGGGAGCGCCCAATAGGCTCTGCGTCCAGGAGCGCCCTGCTCTCCCAGGCCCTGGGTTCATGTCCTCACCAGGTGGCTCTTTCTACCTCAAAGCAATGCAAAGCCACCCAGCACCCAGCGTTCATCACTTGATTCCAGCGTAAATCACTTGATTCGTGTGGCTGTAGGCGCAGAGTCCGTCGATAAGCTCAAGGGCCTGGTCCCAGGCAGGGTGCAGAGCTGTTCTGGAGGCTGCTCTCCAGGCTGGCGGATCCTCTGCCTCCCGAAGCTGTGGGTCCTGGGAATGCGGTGGGGAGGCCCTCTGGAGACAGAATCCGCATTTTGCCATCCAGGGTGAACGTTAGACCCAGCTGGCCGGGCTCCCTTGTGGCACCGAGAGGGCAGAGTCTGCCTGGTGTGGTCTGCGTGGTTTTCTCGTGGAAGATCTGTGTCTTGGGTTGCTGGTTCCTGGCTCCTGATGAGCTCCATGCGTGTGAGCAAGCACACCTCGGTTGGGCTCTGCTCCTGGTGGGCTGGGGTGTGGGGCCTTGGGACAGGCAGTGGGGGGGGGGACGGCGTCAGGACTCGGGCGTGGGCTCTGCACTCCTTTGTTAGCCATCACTGAGCCGTGATTTTGAGTTTGGAAAGTGGGGAACATCTGTTCCCTGGGCTCTGGCCAACACCCTGGTGGTGGTGGCTCCCGCAGGTGTCTCCCCTGTTCTTCCTGCTCACAGGGTCAGTGCCTGTGACAAGTGGTAGCCTGAGCTTCATGTTCTGGGGCCTTCTCAAAAAGCCTTTGCTCCCCGGTATAAAGGCAAGAGAAGCAGGAGGAGAAGGTCCCTGTCACTCTGTCATCCCTGGCTGCCTCCTGCTTTGTGTCTCTGATGCGGGTTGGATCACCTGGAGATGCATCATACCCATGCGTGAAGTCAGGTTTGCAGGGAGAGGCATCCTAATGGTGCTTGGCAGCATGGCTCAGGGGCCTAGGCTTGGGTTTGAACCTTGTGGCTACTCCTGATCTCAGGTGAGATCCTTGGTCACTGTGTGCCTCAGTTTCCCCAGCTGGTAGGGTGGCAACAATCCCACCTTGTAGAGTTGTTGTAAGTAGTCCCTAAGAGTCTGCTGTCATTTTATTATTTTGTAGGTAAAAAAAGTTAACTACATGTACAGTACATGAATACGTGCTTGTTCTAAAAATTCAAACAATGTAGAAAGATGTACAGAAAAATGTCAATCCTGCTTAATCTCCACCCTGACCCAGTGTCTCCCCTCCCCCCACCTGCACTCTGAATATCACTCTCCTCCTAGAGGTGATCACTTTTAACAGCTGGGTATTTTTTCTTTCAGGACTTTTTCTGGGCATGCCGTCTTACACAGGGGAACCACACGGTATGGATGGTTGGGGATCTGGCTGCTTGCACTTGGTAGGTGTATCCTATTGCTACTGTGACAAATTAGCATACAGTTAGCAGCTTAAAGCGACACCTGTTGCTTACGCCCGGTTCCAGAGGTCAGAACCCGGCACAGCTTCTGTCTGCGTCTTGCTGATTCTCTGCTTAGAGGCTCACAGGATGAATTTGGGGTATTGGCAGGACCGTGCTTCTTGCGGGAGGCTCGGGAATGAATCGCTTCCAGGGTCAGTTGGTGGGGTCCGCGTTCCCACGCAGGCTGTTGGCTGGGTGACCCTCAGGTCTAGGCAGCCCCTCTCCGTGGCTCCTGGTCCCTGCCCTCCAGCGTCAGGCCAGCGCATAGGGGGTCCCTCTCCTGCTTGGGTATCTCTGTGCTCCCCGCTGCCACGTCTCTCTCATTGGTGCCTGTGAGGGCTCCTGGGACCACACTGAGCCCATTCCATAATCCAGGATGCTCTCCCTGTGTTAAGGTCAGCTGGTCAGGAACCCTAATACCATCTGCACAGTCCCCTGCCAGCTAGAGGGGGGTGAATAGTGTCTCCCCAAAATTCATATCCACCCAGAACCACACAATGTGACTTTATTTAGAAATAAGGTCATAGTAGTTATAATTAGCTAAGGATTGAGATCAGACTGGATGAGGATGAACCCTAAATCCAACAACTGATGTCCTCCTAAGACAACAGGAGGAGACAGCCACCGGGACAGGGAGCAGACGCACCGTGAGGATGGAGTAGGGAATGGACAGACATGTCTGCAGGCCCAGGAATGCCAAGCACTGCAGGGGCCACCCGAAGCTGGAAGAGCCCAGGAAAGATTATTCCTGAGACCGGTCAGAGGGCATGGCTCTGATGGTTTCCACCTTGGTTTCCATGTTTAGTCTCTAGAACTAGGAGAAAAGAGATTTTTCTGTTGCATTGAGAAATCACCCAGCTCGTGGTACGGTGTTATGCGGACAGAGGGCAGTACCTAGATTAGTGCTTGATGGGAAACCAGGCTGGGAATCTGGGGCACCTTCCAAATTCTGCCTACGGCAATGTATTGTGCATTTGTTTGCAAATGTTATGTAAATGTGTGTAAGTGCTTTCCACATTTCTGAAGACACTCTTTGCTTGTGAGAGGCCAGCATCAGGACCGAATGATTTAGGTGATAGAGACAGCTCTTCAAACTTTGATTCTATAGTTAACAGTTTGGGTGTTAAAAACCAGAACAAATAAATCAAGCACATTTATGGCCATGGGGTGATGCAACAGGGACATTTGATTTATTCTGAAATCAATCTGGACAGGGAGGGAGAGGTCGAGGCAGAGTTAAGGATTAAATCTGGTCATTAATTAAATCTGATGAAGCCGGTAATGCTACCAAAAGAGAAGAAGGAAGGAACTTATGGGTCATAAATGCCTTTCCACTTCTGACCCCCAAGAGTCTGCTGTTATTCTCTCTCCTTCAGACTTTTTCTGGATTTGTCTCTGATACAAGGATTAACGGCAGGTGGGAAAAAATCATTATAGATATCCTGAAGCTAGAATATGAAGGAAATATGAACTTTTCCCTAAAACAGGACATTACATTGGTTTTGAGGGTTTCTGAGTCATATTGCTTCATGTCATGAGGCTTCAGCCTGTTAATTTTGTGACAATCTGTATATACTTACCTACATCCCCTTAATATACAAATATGTGTATATCTGTTTTGGGGCCCCAAAACACCTGGATGTTGGAAAAAAAAAAAGACATGTTACTTCTTCTACGGGACAAAGGAAAGCCACCCAAGGACATTGGGGCTTGGGTGCTGACTTGTGGGGATGTATTTAGGGCAGGGGCCAGCAAGGTGCCTACCCTACTTTTCCATCGGACACTGGTGGGCCTCTACTCCCTATTGACCTCACTCAGGGACCCAGGCTCCACCTTCTGTAGCAGCTGCTGTCTCAGCAGCTGGGGAAACAAGAGCAGGGGCATCCGGCACTGGGGATCAAAGGCCTTGGCTGAGAGGTGGCTCACATTTTTCTGGGGGTACAATTGCCCCCTTGTTTCAGGGGAAGGAGGGCAGCCAGTCCTCCTTGTGCCCTTACCTGTGGGGCATTGGAGAGTGGTGGACATCAGGAAGACCCATGGGGAGACTAGGGGAGGCACTGGCTCTCACCTTCTGTACTGAGCCCAAAGCAGACACAGGGCCCTTGTGGCTTTATGAAGTAGGTCACCATGTCATGTCATCAACCAGCACATGGGGCGCACATGAAGTTTTGCGAGGCAGAGGGCGGACTGTAACTGGTTGGGTAATGGCCCCCAGAAGATATGTCTGCTTGGAACCTGAGAATGTAACCTTATTTGAAATAAGGGTCTGGGGCGCCTCGGTGGCTCAGTTGTTGGGCGTCTGCCTTCGGCTCAGGTCGTGATCCCAGGGTCCTGGGATCGAGTCCCGCATTGGGCTCCCTGCTCTGCGGGGAGCCTGCTTCTCCCTCTCCCCCTCCCCCTGCTTGTGTTCCCTCTCTCGCTGTGTCTCTCTCTGTCAAAATAAGTAAAAAAATCTTTAAAAAAATAAGGGTCTTTGCAGATTAAGGTAAAGATCTGGACATGAGATCATAGTGGATTAAGGTGGGTCCTTAATCCAAAGACAAGTTCTTCTAAGAAAAGAGAAGGGGGAATAGATGCAAACACACAAAGGGAAAGACCATGTGATGATGCAGGCAGCGGCTGTCCTGATGTGACCACAAACCAAGGACAGCCAAGGACTGCCAGCACCACTGGGGCCGGGAGAGGCAAGCCAGGATGCCCTCCTGGAGCCTTCAGGGGAAGTGCAGTCCTAGCATGGACTCTGGACCTCTGGCTTCCAGAACTAGGAGAGAATTCACTTCTGATGATTTGTTACAGCAGCCCCAGGAAGCTAAGACGGACTCCCCCTGCAAGATAGTTTTTGAGAAATTATATATTTCTCCCTTTGTTGTCCCTTTTCCCTTCCCTGGTTCAGGCTGGTAGCGAGGGTCCAAGCTTCTTGACCCCTCTCTTCCCTTCTCTTGTCTCTAGTAAGGAGCTAATGACACTTTCCAGAGACAGGGGAGGGTACAGAGACAGTGGGGTCTGGGGGCAGTGGGGATGTAGATGGGATCCTAGCTTGGTGCCTGAAGGGGGCTGCTCTTGGCTGAGACAGGGGTTTAGGAGAAGGAGGTATAGATGGGGCCATGGGAGCTGCTGGCCAGGTTTTAGGCATGAATCTCCCTGCAGGATTGGGCTGCAGGCACCTGGAGACAATGTCTGAAGCTGGGATCCACCTAGTGGGTCTGAGTCACCAACATCCAAACCTCGATGAAGTGCTGAAAGCCAGCCTTTCCAAATAGGCATCCCGGCTTAAAAATCTACCTAAAACCAATTTATTTTAACTAGAAATTGATATTAAATTGATTTGGGTTGACTATGTGTCTAAAGGCCAAATATTGAGAAAATCCATACCAGAAAAGATCCTTTGGCAGATCCACGTGTCTCTTTGTGCTAAATACACTTGCGCCTGAGAAAGTTGAAGCAGGCTCTTGTTGATTTATTAGTTTTGCTCGAGAAGGTCAAACACCCGAAGAAGTAAATTTGATCTCCGATTTGTCATGTTGTGCGCTCATCCATTCAGCAGATAGTGAGGCACCGCTGTGGGTGTTTGGGATATGTCGTCCATGGAGAAGCCGGCCTGGGGGGTGGCTCCTGGCACGGAAGGTGCTGTGTGTAGCGTTCGACACTGTGGTCAGCAGGTACCACTGAGAAAGTGACATCTGTCATCTGGGCACCGACTTGGGGAGACACAGACTTGGGGAGACAAGGAGGTGGCTATGCAGAGACCTGGGAAAAGGCCGTTTCTGGAGGGGGACCCACACCGCTCATCCTCTGGCATGTCCTGGGAGCAGCGAGAGGTCAGGGTGGCGGGGGTAAGGGAGACCAGGTCTGTGGGCCTCGTGCCATGGTGAGGATTTCGCATTCCATTCTCTTGGGGGGCTGCTGAAGTGGGGCATCATGACCTGACAGTTTCAGATGACCTTCAGGCCGCCGGGGGGGAATGGACAGCACAGGGCATGGAGGCAACAGGGAGCCACTTAGGGGGCTGCCGCACAGGGAGCGGGGCAGATGTGGCCACGTCCTGGGCCGGTGATGGGGAGGGTGGGGAGGACCGGCTGCGGGTGCAGGAGAAGAGAGAACCCAGCGGACCCGCGAAGCCGGTGGCGGACGGGAGAGTCTCAGGAAGTGGGCTGAGGGGATCTCACGCAAATGCAGGTTGACCCCTGGCCACATACGTGGTTCCGTGGTTCTTGCATCTTGTGGACAAGGGCCGAGATTCTGGCACTGTCCAGCAGCATCGGGGCAGCGTCTCCATCCATCCCCGCGCCCCAGGAAGGTCTGGCCGTGCCCGCTCGCTGTGGCTCCCATGCTGGGAAGAGGGGGGAGGAAGAGTGACCAGCTTTTCAACACCACATTAGCGCTCCCATCCCTGGAGGTAAGACCAGTGGGTTACAGTTGGTCATCTGGCTCCCCTGCGCCCCGGGGCCTGGAGCTTGGGGCCATCCCGAGGGTGGGCAGGGGGCTGGAAGGGGTGCGGAGGGGACTTTGGAGGTCCACAAGGGCCTGGCGCTGAGATCCGAGACTCAGAGGTGAATGGGGAGACATCTGCCCACGGGTCTCAGCCCTGGGTGCCTGGCTGGCCATTTTGGAAAATCGCTCACTGCTCCATGTTTTGGTTCTCTCTCCTGTGAAATGGGGAGAGTCGCCATGGAGATGAAAGTAGTGCAGATCAAGCGTCTGGCTGGGAGCCACTGCCTAGAAGGGCCTCCTAAGAGAGGTGGGGGAGGAGGGGGGAGAGCCCTGGGGCGGGGTATGCCAGGAGGGAGCAGGGTGGGACACGCCCTCCTTGGCCTCCCCAAAGGCTGCCTGCAAGGCCCAGCCACCAGCTCCTGGGGGCGGGCAGGGGTGGCACTCAGAGGTCAGCTCTGCTGTCTCCTGAGCTGGGAGGACCATGCTCGCCGGGCACAGGGCCACGAGGATGGCTGGGATCCAGTTGCCCTGAGCTGCCCTAAAGATGATAACTTTGGCAGAGCCCACCTGGCCTAAGGCTGCCTGAAGATGCTATGCAAATTTATGCATTTATGCAAATCACAGCAACCCAGACTCCTGGCAGTAGAGACCTCTGCTGCCTCCCTCTTTCTGGAGAGCTGGGGGTGCCCGTGGGGTTCCAACATGCCTCCTCCCCGCTGCAGCCTGAAGGGAGATTGACAGCCCTGCGGCTGTGTCTCCCCTTGGCTTCCTGAGGCTGGTCCCTGCCTGGCTTATAGACCCTGAGAAGAAACCCGTTGGGCAGGTTAAACCCTCTTTTTATTTCAAGGCTCTGCCAGTCTCTCAACAATTAGTGGATTGATCTCCATTCTTGACGCAGAGTCAAGCAAGTTCTCAGTTGACTGTAGTTCAGCAAACAAAGTGGCTTCCCGGGAGGTGTCTCTGTTTGATTAATAAGAGCAGTTCTTGGTCGTTTATGATGCCTCTTGGCAATAGCTGCTTATCAATTCTCAGGACACCCCGTGATAGACAGATGGCGAGTCCTGGATCCTGGTCTGCAGATGGGGACTTGAGCACGGCGGGAGCTGCCTGACTCCTGCAGGAGGAGCGGGTGAGATGGAGGAATGGGCAGGGCCCTGTGGGCTGCCCCCAGAGCCTCGGTGCCAGTCTGATCTGCACCATCATCCCCACATCCCCCTTCTCAGCAGCTCCTCCCGCTCCTGAAAGTGGGGAGCCAGGCCTGGGAAAGAGAACGCTGCCCGAGTCACCATTTGTCATTGTTATAGGGTTTGTTGTCTTCTTGCTCCTTGGACCCTGGGCTGGTCTGCGTGTGAATACAGCTTGGACCACTCCTCCAGGATGTGCTGTAATTGGAGGTACCCGGTGCCTTCCCCCAAGCCTGGGAATGATGAAGGTATATGGCTCTGCCCCCCTCTTCAACACTCAGCTGGGGATGGCTGCCCTCTCTGTGTTCACACTGAGCTGCAGGCCTTGCGCTATTCATTAAGGTGTTAATATGGACAGGAAATAGAAATTTCAAGGGTTTGATGAAATTAAGACTTACCTGTTAGCTGGTAAAACTCAGGAGGGGGTAGAAATCCATCAACCTGCATGTTTGAAGACTAGGAAGCAGAAAGGCATGTAGTCTGAGCTAAGGGGACTTTGAGGCATAATATAATTTAAAATCAGCCAGTTTACTGTGATATCTCTGCTAAAACATGCTTCACCCCGGCTAATGAAATCAGGACTCCTGCTCTGACAAATCTCTCTCTTCTGATTAGAATATTCCAACACTCTCCCTAGAAGCAGGTCAACCCACAGCTGTGACAGTGAACCAAAGCTGGGTCATGCTAACCAGATGTTTGTGTCTGCCCAAATTATCAATACCCACACAGCTCAGAGCCCTTGGAATGAAAGGTCCTTGTTGAGACACGGGCTGGGTGGCGCAGGCTTCCGCAGGCGGATGGGGACCCTGGCATAGCTGCAAGAGACGATGCTGCTTCTGAGTGCTCTTCCCCAGGCTGTACGCCAGGTTCCGAGTCCAGCCTGTTCCCCGGGTAATTTATCTCAGCATTGCAGGAACATCCAGGCTACTGCTTCTCTTTGACTTCTACTGGAGATTTAAATGAACAGACAGGCTTCATCATGATGCTGGCAGGCCAGGTCCGGGGACCCCGAGGGGGTCGTGCAGGACCAGCCAAGAGGGTCCCTGGCTGCACACAGGGTAGCTACCAATGTGAGCCAGCAGGAGATGAAAGCCATGGATTGAGGGCAGAGAGAGTGCAGGTACTGACAGAGTGTCGGGAGACATGGAAAGGAAAGGAGAGAGTTCTATCTTTGTTTGGGGTCTGGGGTTTTTCTTCAGGATTGTGGTCCAGTGTACGAGTGCTCTTAGGCATCCAGGACCCAGTTAGAGCAAAGACGAGAGCCTGCATGTTATTCCTTGGAGCCTGGGGTCTTGAGATGTCTAGGGCCCGTGGTCTGGAATGCACGCATGGTGGCTTTGTCCGGTCATTCTCACCTGGTCCTTCCTTAGTTATCTGACCTGGAGAAATCATTAACTCCTGTCCCTTACAAGGACGTACAGTATTGCAAGGTGTGTGTGAAGTGGGACTGCAGGTCCTAGCAAGAAGAGAAGCAGGACGAGGAGCAAAAAGCATATTGTTACGGAGTCCTTCAGTTTCCCTATCTCTGTCAGTGAGGGGTCTAATCCAGAGATGAAACAATCAGGCAAGAGGCAAAAAAGCTAACAGTATGAAATTGTCCAGAGTGGGAACATTCAAGCAGTAGTTCCTGGGTATCACTATGTGTTGCAGGGTGCTCTGTGCGTGGCCAAGAGCAACCAAGAGTGGGGACTCGTCCATGAGGCTGGCCAGCAGAGAACTCAGTACACACACTCCACTGTCATGAGTCCATACAGGGGACCCAGGCTGCCCAGGCGGACGTGCGTGGCCAGGGATTGGGCAGCCTGGACAATCCTGTCAGGCCACCACTAGCTAGCCGCAAGGCCTAACTCTTTCTCAGGCTGCTGTGAACCCAGCGTAGACCTCTGTACTGGGAAGCGGTGTTGCCACCAACCCAGGCCACGGGGCATCTGCAGTATTCAGGGAGTCATTGCAGCTGACTGGTCAGAGCGTGGCCTTCTGGACACACCTGGCCTGTCTCTGAGCGGTTTCTCCACTCACTCGTTCCCTTCCTCAACGTCCTCATCTGCAAGGACAGCCACTCGTGTGTGCATCCCATGTGTGAGTCCGGTGAGCTCGTGTGCTCTGAATGTTTATCTTGGCGTTTGGTTCTACATGGCAGAGCTGAGACTCAGTGGTTCAGGTAGTGGGCACGAAGCTGGTTCTGTTAGTTTTCTCTTGCTATGGTAACAAATCATCAGTCTTAGCAGCTGAACGCAACACCAATTTACTATCTCACAGTCTCTGGAGCTCACAGGTGGGACGTGTGGTCTCACCAGGCGTCAGCAAGCCTGCACTCCCTTCGGGGCTCCAGGGGGGTAGCCACCTCCAGGGCATTCAGAGTAATTGCTGAATTTGGTTCCTCACATGGTAGGTTGAGGTCGCATTTCCTGCTGGCTGTCAGCGGGGAGCTGCCTTTAACTCCCAGAGGCCTCTCTTGGGCCCTTGTGCCTGGGTCCCCGCCTCAGAGCCAGCCACAGTGCACGGAATCCTCATGCTTGAAATCTCTCTGAATTACCTTTCTGCTGCATCTCTCTTGCTTCAGCCGGAGAAAGTTCTTTGCTTTTAAGAGCTCACCTGATTTGATCATAGAGGATAATCTCCCTATTTAAGACCCACAGCCTTACTTACATCGGCACAATCCTGTTTGCCATGTGATGTCACATATTCACAGATTCCTGGGACCTTTTTGGGGCCGTTCTGTCTCCTACACTGGCCTTTCAAGGGACATTCAAGGTGCTGGGCTGCTCTGTGGGGGAGGGGTGAACTCCGCAAGTGTGATCATCTGCACGAGTGCTGAGCTGACCCAGGTGTCAGGTGCTGTGCTGGGAGCTTTGCACGGATGGTCTCGTTTGACTGCACAAGAACTCTACAACACCAGTGCTATTCAGTACCCAGAATTTAAAGATGTTTGAAACGGATGCTCAGTGAGGCCAGTGACTTGCCTGGATACTTTAGCTGGTGGCTCCCAGAGCTGGCGTCAAGCCACATGGCCAGTCCCCAAAGGAACTGTTGTTATTTTTTTTTTTTCAAAAGCAGTATTAAGCTATAATTGTCACAATTAAATAATAAAAGTGCCCTAGGTGCTGGGCATCCCTAGGTGATGCTTTGAAGTGGCGAAGCCCAGGCATGGGCGACAGAGCAGACCATTGTTCAGTCGCTGCTGACTCCCTGTCCCCGTCACCTGTGTGGTCCCCATCACCTGTGCATTTCCTCCTCATCCTCCAGACCTGCTTTGATGTTGGGCTCAGCTGTGTGACTTGCTTTGGCCAGTGTGGGAGGGGGTATCAGTGTGCCAGCTCTGAGCCCAGCCCCTGGGAGGTGTTGAAGGTTTCTACTTACCCCTCAGGGAACTTCTGTCATTTGCCAGGAGCTCACGCCCCAGGTGGCTGCCCCTTCAGAAGGAGACACAGAGAGCTGCCTGAGCACCACCCCAGGACAAAGCAGAGCCGCCCCAGCTGTGCTGCGTGCTTGTTAGTGAGAAATAAAGCCTGGTTGCTGTAGTCTTCTGAGGCCATTGTTTGTTACACAGTGAACCTGACTGATACACCTGGGAACCAAGTACTTGGCAGAGTAGCAGTTGAGTTGTTTCAGGGGTAGTGCACTAAGGCTCATCAGAAATTAGTATAATTATTTGTTCTAAACTTCGTAAGTCCTGATATGTAAAGGGTACCTGGTCATCTTAGGTGCTCTGAGTTCCCTGCTGAGGGAGCCCTGTTGCATTCCTGCTGGAGGGTGCTATCAGGGCCTGCCCTATACCTGGGCATGACCTGAGACAGGGCCTGTGGTCACATCCTGACTCCCTGCAGAGACTTCCCTTCTCACCAGATCATCATGTCATCTGGTCTCCTGGTGATTGCCCCTGAGACAAGGAGAGCATATAGTCTCTGTTTTTGGCTTCATTCATTCACTCATCTGTTTGTTCATTCAATAAAGTTTATTGGGCACCTGCTATGCTCAAGAACTTGATGAGGGACCCTTGTCCTCCTAGTTGTGATTGTTTCAAGGGGCTTGCTCAGAAGTGATGCCATGTGTGAAAGAGAGACACTAAAGACATCCCCAGAGTCCAGAGGAGATTGAGTGCCTTCCCCTGGCAGTGCTGGGCAGGCTGCATGATGTGGTACCATTCGAACCCAAGGAATGGTACTTGGTCATTGTTTCAGTCATCCAGAAATGTTCTACTTCCCATCCTACTAAGAGCCAGGCACTGGGCTAGACGTCAGAGACATGATAGTGAACACATCAGACCATGCCCTCTCTTCATGGGGCACAGGGAGAGAGGTGGAGGGATGCTTTCAGAAAGGGAACAGCCCAAGAAAAGTCATAGTTTAAATAGGATTTGGGTAAACACTGGAAAACAAAAAATGGTTTGGATTGAAGAGTGTGCCATGACAAATCAAAAAGTCTCAGAGCAGTTTGTGCTTTTCACCTCTGCCATGCTTGCTGAAAGTAACAATGGGAAGACATAACAGAAAAACCTATCACTTATAGGGAACAGCATCAGTGAAAGCTAATGTCGCCTGAGACCCATGATTAGGAGGGAAAACTCTGAGTGACTCTGTTCATCATAATGAGATGTCCATGAACTATGTGTAAGTGTCTGATCCTGAGAACACACCAGTCCTACACACCTGGATGGAACGGGCAGCATAATGATGACCAGGTGGGATTCGGAGAAGAGCATTAGGGTCTGGAAAATTGAAACTTACATGAAAGGTCTAGGCATGAAAAGTCTCACTGATCCAGAGCAAAGCGTGCCTTTCACAGGGTCAGAGAGCTGCTCAGGATCAGAGATCCTGCTTCATCCCCTGAAGGTACAGCTGATCTCTGTCCTGGCCAAGACCGGGTTCTAACCAGCAGCTCAGAACCTGCAGCCTGGGCAGGACTGAAATGGTCTTCCCCTTCTTCGTTTTGGGTCTTAAATCTAGGAAGGTAGAGAAATAAGCCACCTTGTAAGATTATTATAACAGTGCCAAGATTCAAACCACATACAAAACAGTACATTAAATCCATGCTGTGATATTTAGACTGGGATTGAGTGAATGCAGTAATAACTTGTATGATCATCTTATTTATGATTTTTTTTGCCATTTACGTGCTTGAAGGCTTCAAAACAGTCTGTCATATCTGTAGATATGGTTGAAATTATTTAAGGGAATTGAATTAATTATATTTGTAAACATCACGTAGAACAATTAAGTTTTGTTTGTAAGGTATTAAGTTCAATACATTAAGGATTACATTTTAAGGAGTGTGAGTGTGCCCTCAGCTACAAAAGGAGACATTAAAGATGCTGGAGCACATGGGTTTTCTCTTCTATTAGGAAGGTAAGTTAGATTAAATTTCCTAATGTTGTACTATTCATTCACTTATTAATTCAACCAATTACAATGACTGTGTCCTATATAGAGAAGCCCCTGGCTGGCTTTCATGAGGCTTAGTGTCTGGACCACTGGTTCTCAAAATGCATCACCTTCGAACTTGCTAGAAAGCCAAATTTTAGAAGCCCCCCACCCTACCTGCCCAGAGACTGCTCGAATCAGAAACTCTGGGGCTGGGCCCAGCCATCTCTGTTTTAACTAGCCTTCCAGGTGGTTCTGATGCTTACTCAAGTTGGAGAACCATTGGTTTGGGTTTCTATTTCTTCTTAGGTCAGTTTTATTAACTGTATTTGCTTAGAAAACTGCCCATTGAATCCAGGCTTTCAAATATATTATCATGGAGTTGTGAACATATTTATTAAGAATTTTAAAAAGTTGGTTTCTGCAGGTATTTTCTGTTAGACTGTATATTCCACTGTCTTCCCACATTCATGCTTTTTTCCAACTGATGTATGAGAATTTTGCAGCAGATCATTCCCGTGATTTCGTTTGGGTGACACACAGGTGTGGATTCCGTTTGTCTAGGACATCAGTTCCACAGGTGCAGAGGTTTAAAATGGCAGTAGGACCCTGGACTGCCCTGCTAATGGGGTCTTCTGAGCTCATTCTGGAGATTGATTTGTTGGCTGGGAATCTTGTGGCCCTCATCTTCTGCTGGACAGACACCTGTAAATCCTGGTGAGGGTGTGTGGCCTTTCCACTCCTTTCTCCATCTTCTTGGTTCCAGAACGGTGCCAGGACAGAGTGAACTGGGCCAGAGCAACATTGTTGGCAGGAGTGATGGACTGAGTCACTTGGGCATGAATTGTCCCAGGAGTCTCGTTGATGGCAGGGCTTCTGTCTTGGTTTTTCCAGATGCCCTTTTTTTTTTTTTTAAAGATTTTATTTGTTTATTTGATAGAGAGAGAGACAGCAAGAGAGGGAACACAAGCAGGAGGAGTGGGAGAGGGAGAAGCAGCTTTCCGCTGAGCAGAGAGCCCGACGTGGGGCTCGATCCTAGGACCCTGGGATCATGACCTGAGCTGAAGGCAGACGCTTAATGACTGAGCCACCCAGGTGCCCTCCAGATGCCCTTTATAGGGCCTTCTTCTGAGGCCCCCATGCCCCCACCAGGATCTGCATGCTCTCTGTGTTCACACTTAGGAAATATCTCTTAGAACCTTGATTCATATCAAAGTGCAAAATGGATGTTCTAGATGCACTTATGTTAATCAGAGGACTTGGGCTGAGGGCTCAGTGCCGTGCTTAACCCTTGATAAGTGCTGGGTTAATAACATGCTGGCAGGGCGCCTGGGTGGCTCAGTTGGTTGGACAACTGCCTTCGGCTCAGGTCATGATCCTGGAGTCCCGGGATCGAGTCCCATATCGGGCTCCCTGCTCAGCAGGGGGTCTGCTTCTCCCTCTGCCCTCTTCCCTCTTGTGCTCTCTGTCTCTCATTCTCTCTCTCTCAAATAAATAAATAAAATCTTTAAGAAAAAAAAAGAAAAAAGAAAAAAATAATATGCTGGCAAAGGCATTTTCTGTGAGTGAAGTCTTTACTAAAGGGATGGACATCTAATGGTGAGAGTTCATGGTTGGCCCGCCCTTGTCTTTGCTGGCATGGTTTTTTATAAATGCAGGTTGTGGTGGGTTAAAAAGTATCCTCTCAAAAGGTATATCAAAGTGTTAACCCCCCATATCTATAAGTGTAGGTGGTGTCGAAAGGACACCCTGGTGTCCTTATGAGAAGAAAACACACACAGGAGGGATGCGGGAAGTCGTAGCGGAGATCGGAGGGATGTGGCCACAAGCCTAGGGACGCCAAGAACTGCTGGCCTGTTCCAGGTCTCTCTCCTGCTGGTCATTACCTATGTCTGCTCTGCTCTGACTCCTCCTGACCGTCGGCTGACCCTTCCTGCCCCGGGGCCCCGGTGCTGCCGGTCCCCAGGGAGGGAGAGCACACATTGCTGTGCACGCCCCCACACTGTTGGTTACCTGGGTGTCACCTGGCCTCCGTTGCTACTGACCCCGAGGGGTGGGGCGGTCACTTCGCTCCGGTGTTCAGGGAAGCCTGCTGGGCACTGGGCCAGCCGTGAATGTGGACCTGGCGGGCAGGATGCTGCCACCTGCCGCAGCCTGGACCAGTGCCTGTGGGCAGCTCGCCAGGGGTGGCCACACTCCTAATTTCCAGGAAAGGGATCATCTGTTTTCGCCCAGTGGAGGCCGGAGTCCAAAACAATGCCAGGACCTTCCAGGCTGTGTGTATGGCTTCAGCGGGTTCTCAGAGTGAAGCACGAGGTGTGCTGTTAGGTGTGAACAGCGATGACGGCAGTTGAGACAAGACATCAGAATTTCATGAAGGCGTCCCAGCGGCTGCAGCCCCTGTCAGCAGAGAACAGCAGACGCCCCCGGCAGGGTCCAGGTGGCCGTGGGGAAGCCACTGCCCAAACCCAAACCCAGCGGGCCCCGACCGGGCCTGGGCCGGGGGAGGACCCTCGGAAGCACAGCCAGACGAGCAGAGGGAAAACACTGTCTTGTGTCTCACCGTTGGAATATGAAGATTTTATTTCCAAGATTACTGTATTGTTGCATGAAAATATTTAGGGATGCCAATCCAGTAAGGTTCATTTTGGGGCAGGAGGGTGCGTGTGAGGCAGGAGGCCTCCTTACTTACCATATTGTACTTAAACACAGATCCCGTGTCGAAATTTGTGAAAGGAAGGCTGCCCTGCCTGCAGGCCTTCTCAGAGACTTTACAAAATGCGGATGTGCTTTGGAATTGCTAACAGGTAAAATATTTGGCAACTTCTAAGTTCTAGAATTCTTCTAACAGAATTCTTTCTTTGAGGTGTACCTGTGGGCAGACACAGGCCAGGGTGGGTCACACTGCAGCCCATGGCTGCCGGGAGCGGGTGTGAGCGGGGCCCCAGAGACAGAGCAGAGGTGTGGGGAGCTGGGCTTGCTTTGCCCTCCTGTTGCTGCAAAGTCCATTTAGCGCCCAAATGTCTCCTTGGGGAACTCACGGTTGCAAAGCCTCCCGTCAGTTTGACCCCCCCCTGCTTCCCCCCCCCGGCTCGGTCACACAGCACAGAAATGGCTCCAGAACCCCGGGGGAGCGGAGGGGAGGCTGCTGACACCCACCTCTTCAGACCCCGTCCCGAGTGTGAAGCTGCCCTCCACCTCGGCTGGTCCGGAGCCGAGGGCTCCCCTCCTGGGATGCACCAATGTGGGGCGCCGTCCATGCCCCTCATGCCCAGCTGGGAGTGAGCGCTCAGCTCATCCCCTGGCAGGGCCCACAGAACCTTCTAGCCTTCAGTCTCCAGAGGAGTCGAGGTTGGAGCTGGGTGCTTCTGCCCCTCTCTCTCTCTGCCCCCCCAAATTTCAAATGAAAGCGAAGTCTGGGGGGTCTTGTCCTGTAGGGGTTCAGACAGCTTACAGTTCCTCAGTTCAACTCGAAAACCTTACGAGGTGCTGGGGCTCGGAGCTCAGCTGTCAGAGGCTAAAGTGGCTGCCTTGTGGGGCAGGGGAGGAGGAGACGGGGTTCTAGGGCCCGGTCAGCTCTGGGACAAACGCAGATTATCTGCTGCCTGGAGGTCACTGCAGCAAACCAGCCAGCCCCAAACCCAGCAGCTCCGCAGAGGTAGCCATCTGCTGTCCTTTCACAAGAGGACCGGTGTTCCCCACTGAACAAGTAGAGCGAGGCAGCAAGTATGGAAGGTTGGAGACCCTCTGGGCGTCCGTCGCTCCTTTATGAAGCCGCGTAGATGATTCGTAGATGATTCGGATCTCTGGGCCGCAGGGTCAATTTCACTGAGGCTCCGTCTTGCTGTGTTGTGGGATTCCTCTTCCCATATCCATGGCACTTAAGGCCGTCCATAACAGTCTGTTTAAGTTGAAAATGGGGTTTTGTCTTAGGAGACCTATATCACGAGAATCCAGTGCTAATTCCCGCACAATTAAACACGGGTTTCTCCCGGACTGGGAAGAGGCCCGTTTTCCCTGCTCTGTGTCGCTGGTCATTCGGGCTTCGGAGATGAGGCTCTTAGCAAATGGGAAGTGACCCTCCTCTTCCCATTATCCCAATGTCCTTTAATTTGCAAAGTTTCCACTCCCCCGCGGCAAGGAAACAATTTGGTTAAGTATCTCATTAGCAGCTCCCTCCTTCGGGCTGGATGTTCCCACGTCTGGCGGGGCCTCCGGAGCTCTGTTTACTGTCACACAGGACTTCTCGCTGCCACATTTTAAACCCCCACGAATCTCGTGATTCATTGGAACTCGAAATTCTTCCCTTCTCCCTTCACCACAGCTTCGACAAAGATCTCAGAAGAAATTGAAAATGGGCAGATGGGTTGTTCTGTGGATGCTTTAAGCTTTCCCCCTAATGAAATGTGTTCATTTTGTTATGATTTCTGTTTCATGGTGTTCAATTTCTCGTCAGATGGGATACACAACGGAATGCATAGGTTTTATATTAGCCTTTCGTCACTCAGTGGACAATTTTAGTCTCTCATAGCCTCTGTTATGGTGTCTTGGTGTTTCATTTAGCTGAAATGTGACGACACGGGAGGCTGGTTGTGGCCCATCGACACGATATAGCGCCGTCGTGAAGATGGGTTTGCTTCTAAATGATTCACTGGGCTCTGTCAGGTAGTTTCCTCGCTCACTGGGCGCTTTAGTTAATTGCTGTTTTAACTTCATCTGTCTGGCTTCCAGGCGGGTCCCATGCTCCCATTACTCTTCCTAATCTGCCCCCATCCTCTACTGCCTTGTCATCCCATGTCATGGCTCCAACCCCGAGCTGCCATCTTGCTCTGTTCTGTTTCAGCATTGATCTCAGACGCGTTTGGCCTCTCTACCTCAGATACTTTTGGATGTATTTTCGAACCAAACTGTTTGACCTATCTATCTGCAGCATTTACATACCAAATTAGTCAAATCGACTTAAAAATCTAGGAAATATTTTCATATCTAAAAATAACCTTAGCAAGATTTTCCAGGTCTGCATTCTGAGTGTTTTGATTTCTCTTGACGTTGATGAACTGTCTGTGACTCATTCCCCGGGGGGAGCTGAAAAAGGTTGAGGGAATGTGGGGTGGATCTGAGGGGAGGTTGCCTTGGATCCATTCTGATCTACTTGCTGGACATATTTAACAAAGATAATTCAAAAATAATAATCTCACCATTTTTACCCTCTTCTCTGGACCATATCCCTTTTTATCAGGGACTCCTAGATATAATTTTTTGGACACTTAGACATCTCCTTCCTCTCCTGGAAATTGGTGTTGACATTTTTCTATAAAGACATTGAACTTTGATGCTCTTCATACAAAACTCAATTCAACTCTTCAGAAAACTCATTCATTTTCTTTTGGTGTATCAGATGGGAACACAGGGGTGAACTTATCAGTTTATCCATGGAAAGTAGAACTTGGAGAGATTTCAGAAAAGTCAGGATTTGAAGATCCCTAATATATTCCTTTGCTGGACCTCCATAAGGAAGTGACTTATTATGCCTGGTTTTATGCATTTGAGATGCATCTTAAATACACTTGTGCAGGGCTAACGAGGGAGGTCTGCAGATGGTATAACAGCGTGATAGATTCTGATGATTTGCCTCAGAGAGATGCTCTGCGCAAGATATTTTTACCAGGGGTGTTCTGGAGGGATATTAATGCAGAGGCCATTGTAAAGTAAAAATGGCCGTAACGTGTGCAAGGTAAATGATGTTTTGTTCCGAAACTTGAATAGCAATTCTTAGGGTTTTAGACAAACCTTTTCCTCCAATGCCATGTTGTCGTAGAACATGTGTTAGAGAAGGCGTTTTCTTAAATCAGGCTCCTTGCAGAGGAGAGTCCACTGGCTTCCAGACTGCCCCTCAGGGAGCAGCCGGAGCACCCACACAGGGAGTCCGGACAAAAGGATGCTCGCAGGTGTTGACAGCCCTCGGTCACCTTCTTCACTGAGAGTTGCCTGTCACCCCGCAGCCCTGTGTTGTGGGTTAAATTGTGTCCCCCCAAAACATCTGTTGAAGCCCCAAGCCCCAGTACCTGTGTATGTGGCCTATTTGGAAATAGGGTCTTTGCAGATGTAATGAACACGAAAGGTAGGACGCGGTCCTCCTGGAGCAGGGCCCTTTGATGCGACGTGAGTACCTGGAGGAGGAGTGCGCATGTGGGCAGACGCTCAGGGAAGACGCTCCCGCGCAGGTGGAGGCGGTCGTGGCCGGGATGGGACACCGGCCACCACAGCAGCCAAGGGGCAGGGATCGGCCTCCTCTGGACCCTTCAGAGACAGCATGGCCTGCCGGGCCTCTCCTTCCAACTTGCCATCTCCAGAATTGGGAGGGAACATCCTGTTGTCTTAAACCACTTGGTCACAGCAGCCACAAGAAACTCATATGCCCTCCCCCACCCCCTTTAAAGCCTGAGGTTGACTGGGAGCAGGGGCTCTCTGTTGACTCGGGTTCATTCCTTGAACTTGGGGGTGAGGTCCTGGCACCCTCATGGGAGGCCATTGTCTTCCTTCTCTTGAGGTCCCTGCTTCTCTCCAGACAACCTTTCTGCAAGTTTCTGCCCTTCTGGGTTTGGGGTCCACTTTCCCCTCTTCTGTTTGAGCCTAGGGGTGGTCACTACACTTAGCCCTGAGTTAGTGATATCCTTTGTCACTCTCCTACACCCTGCCCACACCCTTATAAATAGTATTAATCTCTAAACTTACTAACCTCTTATTGAGTTGTCCTAATTGTGTGAGGCATATGCTTCTTGTTGGGACCCTGTGACAAAGGGACCCTTTAGACAATGTGGTCAGGGTGTAGGGAAACCACAAGGCATGGACAGCATTGCAAGGCTCTATAGAGAGGACCTGGGGTCAGGGGAAGGATGCACCCAGGTCATGACATTCCCCAGAGAGGGAGCTGGGAAGTAAGTATCCTGACCTCGTGGTGGCCATAACATGGAACCAGACCCAATGGAAACCAGAGTATGGGGGGCCGTCAGTGTGGTCCATGCTGGACAGTGTTCCAGGTGCAGAGCCAGGAGAAGGGTGGACCATAGGTCTGGAGGAGTCCATTAATGACACCCAGCACATATATTATGTGTTAATTTGCTCACTGATGTATGTTAGTATGTAAGTAAATAGACATGCACTAGGAGAGTATGCTCATTTTTTTTTAATGGCTAGGAGTGAAATATCAAAACGTCTTGGAAACCACCACCTTGGAAGATGACTTTCAAATACTTAGATTCGGGACAGAATGTTGACACTTTATCAGTCGTCGATAGTTATTTGGTGAAGACATTCGAAGCCATAGGGCCTCGAAATCGATTGCTTGGACCTGCTGAAGATGCTATGGGATGTGTTGGGTCCAGTGCGATGCAGAGCAGGGGAATGAGAACCCATGGGTCCGTCAGCAGCAGTCTCCGCTGGCTCTGGAAGGGGTGGCTGGGACAAGCCCAGTGGGAGAGACTGGGGGCTTGGACCAGGGTGGCGGCAGCGGGGGGAGTGAGAATTGGGCATGTTCATATTTCACTGTGCAGATGGAACCTACAGATCTCGCTGCTGGATTGACTTGAGGTGTGAGTGAGTAGCGTGAGAGTCGAGAGTAATACTAGCGTTCCTGAACAGAAAAGGCTTCACTGGGGCGCCTGGGTGGCTCAGTCAGTTAAGCAGCTGCCTTCGGCTCTGGTCATGATCTCAGGGTCCTGGGATCGAGCCCTGTGTCAGGCTCCCTGCTCTGCAGGGGGCCTGCTTCTTCCTCTGCCTCTATCCCTCTGCTCTCCTTGCTTGTGCTCTCTCTCTGTCAAATAAATAAAAAGGAAAAGAAAAGAAGAGGTTTCACTGATGTGATGGAGAAGCTGCCAGAGGGGCTGATTGGGGTGAATATCAGAGCTCGGTTTTAGACACATCAGGACGTGTGGGACACAATGCCGTGGCTGCTTCCCAGCATCCATGCCCCTCTGCAATGGGACTTTGCTATTCCTTCCATCAAGAGGTGGAGTCTGTCTTCCAACCCTTGAGTGTGGCTTGTCTTGAGACGTGCTTTGGCCGACAAAAGGGAGAAGTGATGTTATGTGGTTTCTGAGTCTTGGCCTCAAAAGTCTTTGCAGCTCCTGCCGTCTTGATCTTAGGAATGTTCCCTGAGATGACTGTCAGAAGCCCAGGGGAGGCCACTGGTGGAGCAGAGAAGGGCTTTCTTGGCTGAGGCCCCAGGCCCATCAGCAGCAGCCTGTACCGACTGCCTGGCATGAACGAGGGCATCTTGGGCTGTCCACCCATTAGGCTGCTGGACAGTGGTACCTACACGAATGACCCAGCAGGTGAACTGCCCAGCTGAGCCCAGCTCAAATCACTCGTCCACAGGATCACGGCAAACAGAGTTGTTAGGCCCTTAATTTTGGGGGAGTGGGTTGCAAAGCAGCACAGACAACTGATGAAGTGTTAGGCTGATATTCAGAGCAGATTCTTTAAAAATGCATGTTTTGTTATTAAACAGGTCTGGTGAGGCCAAAAGATGGGGATTGTCAAGGAAAAGACAGTGTGTGACTCACAGTTCCCAAGAATGGGAGGCACCCCAGGCCACGGGCGCCCATGGGAAGCACCAGGGCCCGGCAGGGGGCAGGGTGGGGGTGAGGGCAGGAGTCTTTACTGTGGTTTCCATGAGAAAAGATGGGCAAGGGAAAGCAAGCAGGCTCAGGCTGGTCGTTTGAACAATTTCAGTGGCCTCTGGGTCTGCTCCCTCCCCTGAGGCGATTAGGGTGGGGCGGTGGTGCCCCCAGTGTGTAAGAGCCAGCTGGGGGGGTGGTTGGGGGTGTGGACTCCGGATGGGTTGGTTTTCGTAAGAAAGATGCCTTGAGTCATTCAGTGTCCCTAGGAATGGGGCAGTCCTGGGAGGGGCGGCCCCTCCAGGGGCAGCCAGTGACAAATGTCATGGAACCATCAGCTCTGGGGTCTGGGGCCCCAGGGAAGGTTCTGGCTGGAACGTCAATGAGCTGTGAGAGCCGGACAAGCCCAATTAGTGAGTGAGTGAAGCTGGAAGGCGAAGTGGTCAGCGGCAGAGCCCAGAAGGATCTCCAGCACGCCCGTGCCATGGAAGGGAGCAGGGACACAAAAAAGAGACTCCCACGAAGGAGCCACCAGGATGAGGAGGGGGACCAACTGACCATGCCGAGGGCCACGGATTGATCCAGGGAGAGCAGGGTTGGGGCTCAGCTCCAAAGGGGTTCCAGAGGGAGCTACCAGGTCTGCCCGCACATCCCAGCCTCCCGGCTCCATCCTTTTAGGCTCTTCTCCCTCATTGCTCTCCTATCATGTGCCTGCTCTACTGTAACACCTGAGCTACTAATTTCTCTTGTGTAATGTCCATTCCCTCATTGCACTAGGCTCTGGCAGGAGGTGGATTCTGCTACCGAACCCCAAGACCCGAGAGCAGAGCCTGGCAGTCAGTGCTCTGTGCAAACCCTGGGGGGGATGAATGAGGACAGTCAGTGCTCTGCAAACCCTGGGGGGGATGAATGAGTGAGTGAGCAAATGAATGAGTGAAAGGGAACTTGCACATCAGCAGACCCGTGCTTCTCAGATGCGGGCGAATAAATGGCGTGTCAGGGCGGAGTGGCCCGCCCCAGTGGTCAGGAGCCCCGCTGCGCATGCGCACTCCTCCCTGGATCCCGCCGCTGCTCTGTTAGCATCCCTCCCGCTCAGTTTCAGGCTCAGATCACATTTTCTCAGTGCCTGACAAATAGTAGGCACTTGCTAGTCACTGAATGAACAGATAAATAAGATGATAATCCATAAGCTTGATATTCAAAGAGCTTGAATTTTTGTGTTAGTTACTAATCCAAATCTGACGTTTCTCACATCTACCCCAGAAAAAAGCCCCAATGTCCACTAATGAAAGCACTCAGTTCAATTTTATCCCCCACAAAAATGAGCTATTTAAGGGAAAGCTTTTAGCAAATACCTCTCAAGAGTAAAAATTAAAGTTTAATTTTTTTCCATTGTTTGCAGTTTAATTATGCAGCATCCCTTTGCAAGAAATGCCTTTGTCTGGGGCAATTTAACATTTATAAATGTGCTCTTTTTTTTTTTTTAAAGATTTTATTTATTTATTTATTTGAGAGAGAGAATGAGAGAGAGAGAGAGAGAGAGAGCACATGAGAGGGGGGAGGGTCAGAGGGAGAAGCAGACTCCCTGCCGAGCAGGGAGCCCGATGCGGGACTCGATCCCGGGACTCCAGGATCACGACCTGAGCCGAAGGCAGTCGCCCAACCAACTGAGCCACCCAGGCGCCCTATAAATGTGCTTTTTATTGATTTTGGAACAGCAATTTTAGACAGACGGGGTGATTATCAGTGATCCATATTCAGCAGGGAGGGAGCCAGGCTCCCCAAAACACTGAAATTCACGTTCAGAGGCATGATGGGGGAAAATGCAGGAGGGGTCGGTGGAGAGCCGGCAGCTACCTGCTCCTGGCAGCCACGGAGAGATGCTCTTTGCTAGTGGCTGACACAGTGGAAGGCAGGGACAATCTGTGATCCCTGTCAAGCCAATCTTCCCAGAGACACGGACGCCCTTTTCGGGATGGCTGGCCAGCTCTCGGGGAGGACAGTCTGCAGGCGCATCTGTGTGGCCTGGGTGGCTGCAGATGGCTAACGTCAGGTCAGAGCCGTGCGAGCACAGGCAAGGTCACCGGCAGCCTCGGTCCACAGTGGGTCAGTTCCGTGCCTGCTTATGTCTCTTGTGGGGGCGGGGTGGGGGTGGGGGCAGTGGATGCTCAGGGACCCAGAGTGACTCGGACTCCACCATCCTCGGGCATTGCAGCTTCAACACGAGACATCAGCAGCAGGAGGACGTGGGGTGTCCAGGCTTGAGACCCTGGTGGAGGCGAGCCAGGGTCATGTCTGAGCTTGGGCTGGGGAAGAGGGAGCTTCCCTGGGTGCAAGGAGTGGGAGCTAGAATTTCCGGTGAGTGTGGCTGGATGTGAGGTCAGGGCCTGGTGAGATGCCCAGCGAGGGCACAGAGTCCCAGATCCGTCGGGGGCAGGTCGGGGGGGGGGGCGGCTGGAGGAGGCCGCTGGTGCAGCTGTGCTGAGAGCTGGGGTCCACGGCTGGGCCTGGACGGGAGAGCTCTCAGGCTTCCAAACAGCGCATGGCTCCTGCTAGGACTGCCATCAGTGGGATGGAGAACAGGTATG
The DNA here is from genome assembly GCF_011800145.1 of Mirounga leonina. Taxonomy (NCBI): domain Eukaryota; kingdom Metazoa; phylum Chordata; class Mammalia; order Carnivora; family Phocidae; genus Mirounga; species Mirounga leonina. The sequence continues at coordinate 51,680,760 of NW_023270265.1, forward strand.
GTTAGACCCCACTACCCTTCTCCTGCCTCTTCTCTCTCCTCCCCTCCAGTGGAAAATCTGGTCTCTCTGTGCCCTGCCTCAGGGGAGGCATAAGAGCAGATGGGGTGTTTGGGGGGTGTCATGGGACAGAGAAGGGCACCTGGCCTCCCTGGCCAGGCCCAGAGACACAGGGAGGAGGCTCAAGGGTGGAGGATGGCAGGGCTTGAGGAGGGGCATGCAGAGGACAGGCTGATCTTGGTCAAGGGCCCCGTGCTGGCCCCCGTGCTGGCCAACTGTGGGACCCAAGGCCCCCCCTCGCTCTTCTTCCATCAGCTGCCGAATGTCCTTCTGTAGGGCTGGCAGGCCATCCGTCCCCAAGCTCGGCGTGGTTCCTCCTGGCACCCTCCATGTGGGAGCTCCTGCTGTGGACTCTGCAGGGGAGCTGGGAGTCCAGGAGAAGGAGGGTGGGGCTCTGAACACCTCGTAGGACACGGAGGCGCATAAGAGGAAGCCCCTGGCCATAGCACTAGAAGAAGGAGGCGTTACCAGGACTCTCCCTGAACTTACTCCATGGAGAAAACCCTGGTTCCGGAAGCATCTCTGCCTGTGTGGAAATCTGAGCCTCATCCTGGGGAGGGCCTCCCAGTGGGAGTGGTGACCTGCAGTTACCTGAAGAGCTATTTTATTATTATTTTATTTTATTTTATTTTATTTTACTTTGTTTTGTTTTGTTTGTTTTTAAGATTTTACTGTATTTTTCTAAGTACTCTCCACCCCCAGGGTGGGGCTCCAACTCACAACCCCGAGATCAAGAGTCACATGCTCCCCCGGCCGAGCCAGTCAGGTGCCCCACCTGAATGGCGTCTAAAATGTCCCGTGTCTGGGCCTGCCGCAAGCTGAATAGATTGGAACCCCTGGGGGGGGACCCCACACCTGGAGTGTGGACTCGGGACCCTAACGTGCAGCGGGGTGGAGAGCCAGTGGGGCAGCTGCGGGGGAGTGGCAGGGCGCTGCGACGCCGCATGTCTCACCACTCCCACAGTCTCAGGTCTCAAGGTCCCCCTTGTCCCACAGGAAGGAGCTTCACCTCAGCGCCACTCGGCGGGGCCACCATGGTGGCCTGGACTAGGCATGGGCCCAGCCGCCCCAGGCTGTCCCAGAGAGGTGACGCAGGTCTCTCCGCTCTGGGGCCAGTGGGCACCTGCTGACCCTTCCTGAGAGCACAGGGCATCTGCCCATGGGCACGTGCCCCCAGGCCTCTTACAAGTGATGCTGAGGCCCAGCCAAGATGCACGTCCTTGCTGTGTGAACTCCACATTCAAAGGCTGTCATAACTCATAGCCAGCGTACCTTCCCTGCCTTTCGGGGAGAGTCTAGTGGCCCAAGTGGACTCTTTATCGAGCGGTATTGTTTGTGGAGCTCTAGGCTGATCCAAAGTGGGGCTCTAGGCTGATCCTTGCTAACGCAGGGCTTTTTTTTTTTTCTTTTAATGAATGGAGAGTAGCTAAAACCACCAGATTCTGTTGGGTGTGGTGGTCCAGGGATTTTCTATGAGTCCCCCTAAATGGGGGCCCCCTAAATAGAGGCCCTTTGGTCTGCAGATGTCCTGGTGATATAGGAGAGATGTTAGGGTTCAGAGCCAATGGCCAAGAAAGTATTCTTGAGACATCTTTGGTGCAAAAAGTGGTTTTATTAAAGCACGGGGACAGGACCTGGGGACAGAAAGAGCTGCGCTGGGGTCATGAGGAGTGGCCCATTATATACTCTCAAGTTGGGAGGGGGTTAGGGAGAGTGTAACTCTCTAAGGAATTTTGGAAGCAAGGTTTCCAGGACCTTGAGGAGGCTAGCTGTTGTTGGGAAAAGGTCATTTATTACCGTCTAATAAAACCTGAGTCGTGAGACCCTTCAGATGTATATCGGTGGGCTGTATGCTTTGGGGATGATTGCCAACATGTATCTTGGGGGGTTTAGGGATAAAGGAAGCTTCCAAAGGAATTTTTATATGTTAAAGTAGACTCACAGGATCCTGGGGTGGTTGGGATAACGTTAAGCTAAGATTGCCTTTGGCCCTTAGCGAAGTATTAACATGGAGGCAGTTGAGCCCCTAGGGGGATGTCACTCTGCCTGTTTCAAGGACCTATCAGTGGGCTGTAGGGAGTAAGGACGTTTAATTTTTCTTTTGCCTTTGTTTCCCACATCACTGGGACTCTTGTCCAGATCATTCCTGAGCCCCAGGACCACATGGACCTGGGGCCAGTCCCCTCACCTGCATCGAGGCCAGCTGCCAGCTAGCCAACCACGGAGGGGGAGTCTCCTTGGAAGGGGCCTTGAGGGGCTGTTGTTCTAAAGAAGAAAAAGAACAAAAACAAAGCAAAAACAAAACCCCTAGGAAAGCGAGTAAGAAGGTCTGTGGGGAAATCTCCCTGAAATGCAGGCAGGGGTCAGATTCCCTCAGGAACTAATTAAGGATTCCAGCAAGGGCCCAGGGAGGCTTCAGAAGACCTTCCCCCTCACTAGCCTTTCTAAGTGCCTTTGTCTTTCCTTCCTGACTAATTGCTGTTTAAGCAAAGTGTTGTCAGATAAATGCTTTCATATTCAAATAGCCAGCTCTCTTCTGGAGCTCCCGAGGCCTGCCCACCTTGGTTTGGGAGCTCAGTGTCCTTGGTTTTCCCATCTCTGCTTGGGCAATTTAGCAACTGCTGGTTGAGAGATGCTAAATTAATTAAAGAGGTAATGGTAACGTGGAGCAGGGTTGAACATCAAAAATCAGCTTTTAATTGAAAAATGAAATGCTTCTTCCCAGAGTCAGACGCTGGCTCTGGAATGCGGGAGTCTCATCAGCACAGTGCTCGATGGTTAAGACTAATAAAGTAGACCACGTGGGTGAGGGCCACAGAACTGCCTTACATGACACTTCATTTATGAACAGGTGCGATTATTCATGCCGTTTGCCTTAAACGTGGCCTTGGGCCTTGGACAGCAGTCTCCAGGGTGCCCTGAACCTTCACACCATAAAAGGCAGGACTCTGAACTCCCAAGTTCCTGCTAAGAGCCCTCGAACCCAGGTCCTGAGTCCCAGTTGGGGTGGGAGCGCTTTTAGCCGGCCTCCTGACTGCTGACCCTTTGCCTGATGCCCACTCTGCTCTCCTTTGAGAGTATTCCTTTTTGGGGAACCCACCAACCCCTTTGGCAAAGTCTGGTGGGACGTGGGTAGAGGTGCCCAGAGTCTTCCCCTCTGAGGAGAAGGCTGCCTGACCTTCCTCTGCAGACTGGATCCTGACCAAGGGCACAAAAAGGTTGAACGTGGTTGGAGGTGCTTGACCCCGGTGGGAGCATGGGGCATGTCCGTTTTGCAATTCCCTGAGTTTCTGTGGGGCTGCCTGCGTTTCCGCCCTTTCTGGGCCTGGTTCCTTGGCCTTTTCTTTGATTCTGCGGACTTCTTTCATATCCTTCTAAGGAATTCTCGAATGGCTTGGACTTTCCAGATTGATTGGTGTTGCTAGCAACCAATGGCCCCCACTGGATGCAGGAATTAGAACCCAGATCTGGAGCATTTCTGGGGGGGCTGTGCCCTCCCAAGCCCCCAAATCACACTACTGCAGATGCCAGCATCCTGCTCTTTCCAGCCCACTTTCCCTTTCACTGAAGGAACCTGGTGAGGGAGTGCATTAAAAGCTACTGGAATTCAGCCCCCCAGGCAAACTCTGAATCTCCTTTTGAGCTGCCCCAGCCAAGCCTTGGGTAGCAGAGACAAGAGGTTCTCTGAGCCTGGCCATGGACATTTTCTGGTCTCAGTCCACGTCCTGGGTGAGCGTTGAGGAGTCTGGGTGGCCCTCCTTCGAGCTGGCTGCTGTGTCCTCTCTCACTGTCATCGTCCTTCATGGTAGGTGCCCCCCGTCCTGGAGCCACCTCCTGGTGGCGCTGGCCTGGAGGAGCTGGGCAGATAGCACGAGGAGCCATCCTTTGACCGGCACTGTGAGCTGTGGCATCTCGTTCCAGAAGAGGAGTGAGCTTTTCTGCTGTGTGCTGGCTCAGCTGGATAACCACGTGAAAATGTTCCTCGGTTCCCCAAAGATCTGTTACTTGCCATCTATTGTCAGGCAACAACTGCTGTTTTATAGAAAAACAGAACGAATTCACGTGAAAATAAACAAAAGGAGAATTTATTAGAAGAACAGTGTGGCTGACAAACAGGAGTACAAATGAAAATACCAGGGTTGGGGGAACAGGAGTCCGGCAGCCCTAAGAAGCCAGGTGGGATGGTCTCAGGCCCTGCAGTGGGCAGAAGCTTCCAGAAAGAGCACCTGACTGGCCTGGTGCCTGCCTGTGGCCGGCACCTGGCCATGTGGGGTGCGTCGCCCTGTCATCTGCTATGAATGGTGGATTCTCACCTCAGTCTAGGAGCACAGGAACCTGAGCTGCTTCCCGGCTTCTTCCAAGCCCTGCCCATCAGGGAGAGGGACTCAGGTCAATTCCAGAGACTTGGCAGAACATCTGGGCATGACCGGGAGGGCTGGATTCAGGGATGTATTGATGGCATCATTGTTGGGAAATCTTGGGATTGGAATTTTATCAGAATATTGGACAAAATGTTGGTGTGTGATTGAGAAGCAGAGCATTTGAGAAGTCTGCTCATCCTCTTAGATTTTCAAAGTGATGGATCATATTCTTAATGAGATTGTACCGGTGGATTATTGATGCTCCATACCCTCTATTGTTAAGGTAAAGGTATTTATTTTTAGATGCTCTGTAGAGCTTTACGATTGCTCAGTGATCCTTGCAACCAAGTAGAAAGAACATGTCTTGGCTGATTAATTAGAAGTTGGGAAATGATCTTTTTCCTTGTCTTTGAGAATTTTATTCACCTTTTGAATAGTCAGACCACGTGAGCATTATTATGCAAGTCTGAGTTCAACTAACCTACGTTGGAAATGGATAGAACTAGCCTGATTCATCCTTGAAGATCCTGCTGTGCAACGAAGCAGAGCCCATCGCTCTTCCTCGGGACGGTGATGATGGACGCACTGCTGCCCTTTGGACAGAGATGGAGGATTTAGGGGCTTCTCATTGTGGTCGCACGAGAAGCAGCGGAGAGGGGCGAGGAAGGAGACCTTCTGCATGGATGCTGTTCTGCTGGGTGCCGTCCTGCCTGCCGTGTGGGGCTGCCCTGGGGAAGGCCTGGTGAGGTGGGGCGGGCTGTGGCCAGCCCTGCAAGCCTCACTCTGTCCCTTTGTTGCTGGGGATGTGCCGCCATCCTAACTAATAAGCCACTTATAGAGATAAAGTGAAATCATAAAGAGTACTCAAATAGTCCAGAAATAGTTAGGAAAAGAGAGGAAACAGAACAAAGAATAGACTAGACGAAAAGGAAATACCTAGCAAAGTGATAGATTTCCTCCAATCAGATCATTATCTCTCTTAAATGTACTGAATATAATGTATAAGTATATACTTTTATACCTTGTGTTCTTATTTTCATTCAATGGAAAATAATTCTCTTGTCCTTCGTGCCTTCCTCTTGGACCCATGGCTTGTTTAGAAGCATGCCTTTTGGTTTCCAAATTTGGGGGAATTTTAAATATTTTCAAGGTGTTGAAGTTCATTTTATGGCCCGGACTATGGTCTATGTTGGTGAATATTTCATGTGCCCTTGAAGGGAATGTAAGTTCTGTTCTTGTTGGGTGAACTGTTCTGTGTTAATTAGACCAAGCTGGGAGACTGTTGTTCTGGTCTTGTGTATCATACTGATTTTCTGTTTACCCGTTCCATTGATTACAAAGAGAGAAATATCATAGTTTCCAACTATAATTACGGATTTATCTATTTTTCTTTTCAACCCAATCAACTTTTGCTTCACAGATTTTAAAGCTCTTTCATTAGCTGCATACACACTCAAGATCATATCTCTTGATTAATTGACCTCCTATCTTTGTGTGGTGTCCTTCTTCATCCCTGGTAATATGGCTTGTTCTGAAGTCTCCTTTGACTGATACAAATACGTTCATTCCAGCTTACATTCAATTAGTGTTTGTACGGTACGGCTTCTTCCATCTTTGTATTTTTACCCTATTTATGTCTTCATATTTAAGTGGGTTTCTTAGAATGGCATATTGCTGAGTCTTGCTTCTTTTATGTGTTATTCTGATATTCTGAATCAGATATTCTCTGATTTTAAATTGAATGTGTTAAATCATTCGATCACAAATTATGAACAGCTTTCCATACACGAAAATTCTTTCAAAATATTATCTTGAATGTCTGAAGAATATTCTATACAATTATTATTTTTTAAGATTTATTTAATTATTTGAGAGAGAGAGAGAGAGCATGAGCCAGGGGAGCAGCAGAGGGAGAGGGACAAGCAGACTCCCTGCTGAGCAGGGAGCCCGACATAGGACTTGATCCCACCACCCTGAAATCATGACCTGAGCTGAAGGCAGATGCTTAACTGACTGAGCCACCCGGGCGCCCCTGAAGAATATTCTATGTAACAGATATTTCCAAATATATCCTCAATATCTTCCTGTTTTGGGACAGTTTCTATTAAAATTAAAGCTTCAATAAATATTCCCATAGCTAAATACTTGGGTATATCCTTGATCATTTTCTAGAAGTACCATTACTGAGTCATGGGATATGCTTATTTTAAGATGTTGATATTTATAGCCAAATCAGTTCCTAAAATGATTGTGTGGTAGTAAACACTAGCTTTGGATCTCCATCTTCCTGGAATCTCAGTGCCTAGGACTGTCTTAGGCTTGGGGACACAGGCTCACTCAGTCCACTCAGTCAGTGGTCTGGGGAATGCATGACTTCAGCTCTGGGAGTCCCTGAGGACGTAGGCTTTGTCCCGGTAAGCTGACATCTGCCTAAGGGGACCAGCCTCTGGTCGAGGGCTGAGTGCTCTTGGATCCCCTGATACCCCAGCTTGGCTGGTCCTCCACGCTCTTGCTCGCTTGTCTCCTTCTCAGTGCTCAGCTCTGTGTCCAAAGTCACCTCCTTGCGGGGTACCCTGGCTACATGATTGACAACCTCCTCCCCCCAATTCCTGTCATAATTTAGATTCATGGGAAGGCAGAACCTAGAGCTTAGGCTGAGTCTCTGTTTGGACTGCGAGCAAATCTGATGTTTGTCACTCTCCGACTGAAGCCCCTCAGGGCTGTGGTCCTGCTGGTCTCTCTAACCTGCCTCCACAGCGTTGGAGAACACGCGTTCAGCTGGCGGAGCTACAAGACGGAGGGGGTACCTGGTCCTCAGTGAATTTACGAGTGAGAAATAAAGCTTGTTCCTTAAGCCACGGAGACTGTAGATTTGCCTGTTTTGAGAATGAACTTTCCTCTCCTGACTAGTTTGGGTGGAGAGTTTGACCTTGTTTGTGGAATAGAAAAAAGGACTGTGTGGTGGGAATGTGGTGACCGAGGAGGGTGGCGCATGCTGGGGTCGTCGGGCCGGGGGGGCGGGAAGGCCTTTATCAGCATGGGGTCAGGACGACACTGCAGACACACCGTGCTGCTGGCTGGGGCTCGGCGTGGTGGGAGGGAGGAGCAGGCGGATCCAGCTCGCAGTTTGGAGGCAGGGAGGACCACATTTGACAAAAGGTTTGAGGTTGGGGTTAAGGAAAGAGAAGTCAAAGATCAGGGCTCCCCGTTCTGTCCCCATCCATTGCATGCAGGGTGGGGCCTATCTTTGCAACAAGAAGACGCGCGGTGAAAAGCGGTTTGGCGAGGAATTCCCAGGCTCTGTTTAGGCATCTTAAGTTTGCGATGCCCGTTAGAGTCAAGAGAGAAGAGTGATGTGCTGTTTGAGTGGGTGTGATCAGGCGCGGAGCGTGTGTCTTGAGCGTGGAGCCCCCAGGGTTGTGCACCACGGGGCCTTGACCCCATACACGTTTTGTGGGGTGTGTTAGTTCTGCAGTGTCCTGGAAGGACAGCCAGTGGCCAGTTTGTATTCAAATCTCTGCAGATTTCTTGTGGACAGGGGAGCACCTTCACTGTGTGCAGGAGAGTCCTTGTAGCGCCAGTTTCTCGGCAACTAGTGGTTTGCATTTAAAGCGGTCCACTTGGTCTGCATAATTGTTCGATGCACACACACAGTTTTGTGCCAAGTTAGACTGCCACATGGTGCCTCGAGGAGCAGCATTTCAATTTCTGCAGTTTGGTGGTGCATGATGGAATGCTGTTCTCAGAGGACCCGGTGGCGCTGAAGGCTTGCATTCACAGTTTCCCTCCCTCCCTCCTTGAACAGCAACTCAGGGCTGAAATGGAGTCCAGGCTTTGCTAACTTGTCAGGAGCCGCCAGCAGTGATGGTGCATCGTTACGTTTCCTTCCAGCAGAGTTACATTTAGTAGACATGTTTGTCCCTGCAAATCCAAGGCCAGCTTCTGGTAGTGGGGAGAGGGTGTGTAAAGATGAGCAAGGCACGGTCCGAGGGCAAGGAGTTCATGTTACATGAGGTTGGATACACATGCTAACTTGATCACAGCCGAAGGCTTATTGAAGCGAGTTCTCAGGGAGTGAATGAGCATCATGCTCCCGGAACGTCAGGGGAGATAGCACCATCTGGGGGTCGGAGAGGCTTCCTGGGCAGTGGAGGTGGAGCTGAGTTCCAAAGCGGGGACAGCCAAACTCCAGGTCGAAGGAGTGCTATTGCAAAAGCCCCAGAAGGCGGAGACAGCACTTCTTCTTTATTGCAGGGAGAGAAACCTACTAATTCGAGCCCCTGGGAGAACTGCTGGCCTGTGTAACTGGTGTGGCCAGATCCGGGCGTTGGGATGATACAGTCAAGAATGTGTCTCATGTCTCAGCCATCTTCCTCCTGGTCGTCTCCGTTCTCAGCAGACCCTCCCACCTGCAGACAGCATTAGCCACTGAGAGTTCCAGTGCACATCCCGCTGGCTGAGCCCCTTGCAGAAGTCCGTGTGGCCGAGTGGCCATTCCTGAACCAGCCACCGCCCAGAGGGAGATGCGTCCGCATTCGACCACTGCAGGCCCTGGGACCGCCCTGGCTGCTGGGCGTGCCTGGTAGCCTCTCCCGACGTATGGACAGAAGGTGAGGGGAGGGTGGCTTTCCACAGCAAAATCGAGGTGCTGCTACCAGAGGAAAGGGAATGGTACCCATCCCTCCAGCCTCTAAGACCGTGAACTGAATGTGTGACTTCCCTTGGACCCTGTAACAAATCATCACACATTTAGTGGCCTAATACAAGATGCACGATTCTCCTACAATTTTGGAGGTCAGAAGTCTGAGACTGGGTGACGTGAAGGTGTCAGGGGGCTGGGTCCTTCTGAGCTCCAAAGGAGAATCGATTACTTGCCTTTCCAGCTTCTAGAGGTGCCCACATGGCTGGGTTCCTGGCCCTTCCTCCGTCTTTGAGCCAGCAACGTTGGACTGGATCTTTCTCACTCTGCCGTCTGGTGGGCTTGCTGTCTTTGGTCTGCTCCTTCCAGATATAAAGACCCTGTGATGACTTGGGGCCCAGCAGCACAGTCCAGAATCACCTTACCACATCCATACATTATCTGGTTTCTCTTCAGCACAATCACAGAACGATAGTATCCCTTTTCCAAGCAAGGAAACGCTAGCGGGGTACCAAGAGGTTAAGCAGAGCATACGGTGTTTATGCTCTTGTGTTTTACCAAAGTAAAACCAGAGACTGTTTTGAAGGCCCATGAGTTAGATATAGTGTTTGCCTGGGCGCCCAGTGGGTGGAGTGAGGCCCTGTTCTGCAACTGGCGGGGAGCCTGGAGGCCTGGGTCTCCCGTTGCTCTACTATTGAAAGACACTGCACATTCAGAGGGACGCCTGGGGCTTTGAGTGTCTTCCAGGTGAAAAGAAGGGGGAGGCTTCTCAGCCAGGGTGCCTGTGCTGGGCCCTGCAGAGGGTTGGTGAGAACCTACGGCATTTCCGCTGCCCCGGGAGCCTTTAGGTCTGCAGGCTGTGGGGCTTGGAGTCCTATTAGGGCAGAGGTGTGTACATGAGCCAGGCTCCGCCTCTCCGCAGGGCAGCCAGGCAGGCACTGAGCTTGGCCTCACAGTTGTGTCTGGTCTGTCCGGAGCTGCCTCCAGCCAGGTTCCTTCAGGAATGGAAGGAGAATAGGGGCACCCACCCAAGGTGTTGTGATGGACATACGTCTGCTCTGAATGTTCCTAAAGGGGGCAAAGCATCAGGCCAGCGCACTCTGTGGGTGGTGTTGAGGCTTATCTCCTCTCCTTAGGACTGAGAGATGGAGCGTGGGTTTGTAGAAGAGTCCTCAGTTGTCTTCAGGATGACCGAGCCTGGTGGCAGATGGCTGCCCTGGGACCTGGACATTGCTAGTGACCAGTGAGTGGGGGCCCCCAGGCTTTCTCTTTCCAGGCATTCCTGCTGGCTGGGGGTCCCGCGGTGAGAGGGCAGGCTGTCCCTGCCTCTGAGACCCCAGGTCAGCCCTAGAGACCTGCTCCTGGGGTAGCTACAGTGAGCCATCAGTGGGGAAGCCTCATCTTTCAGAGTGGTCTATTTCCTCTTAAAAATTAGTTTTAAATTTATTTTAAAGATTTCTATACAGTGAAAGGGACTTTTTTGGGGAGTGTCAAGTCCTAGAAGTTGTTACACATGAATAGACTCACAATCGGTTGTAGCTCAGCTCGTTTACCCCCCCAGACTCCCTCCTGACGCCTTGGTGGTCACAGCCCCTCCGGCCCCTGCCAACCCCTGATCTGTGTCCTCTGTCCCCAGAGCGTTCTTGAGAATGTCCTAGAGACGCAGCGATGTAGACACAGCCTTCTGAGTCTGGGAGTTTTCACTCTGCTTCATGCCTTTCATAGTCACACAGGTGGTGAACATTTTCAGAAAGAACCAAAGTAAAACCAGTGAATTACCAAAGTGGTAATTATAAAAATTTGTTGTGAACACACCAAAAAGAACACACCAAAAAGTTTGCAAAGCAGAGCACTCAAACCAAAACATAGAACGAGGCTCAGGGATGTACAGTTGTAAAATAGTAGCTCATACAGCGTGTAAGAAGTGACTTTTTATTCTTCACAGTGATTGCTTAGGATAGTGGAATTTGCTTAAACGATAGGGGATTGGGGCGCCTGGGTGGCTCAGTTGGTTGGGCGACTGCCTTCGGCTCAGGTCATGATCCTGGAGTCCCGGGATCGAGTCCCGCATCGGGCTCCCTGCTCGGCGGGAGGCCTGCTTCTCCCTCTGACCCTCCCCCCTCTCATGTACTCTCTCTCTCTCTCTCATTCTCGCTCTCTCAAATAAATAAATAAATCTTTAAAAAACAAACAAACAAAAAAACGATAGGGGATTGGTTAGTGGTTACCCCGTATCAACTTTGGGATTTTTTTTTTTTTTTTTTTACTTATGATTTCCAGAGGCAGAAGCAAGAAGTGACCTGGTCAAGTTAGTCTTGCAGAATAAGCTAAATGAAGCTTTGCTTGTAGGACTAAATTGGTTTTGTCTGCTCAGGGAGTTCTCAAGACTGGTCTCCATTTGTTTGTTATTTGTTTTTTGCTCTCCATTCGGTTTTGATTTTAACAGCTCAGAAGTTCACTGCTTCCCATGGCAGAGGAGGATCCCCTTAAGGGTGGACCACAGTTTTTATCTCTCACCCTGTTGAAGGACACTTGGGGTGTTTTCAGTTCTGGGCTGTTATGGAGAGAGCTGTGTGAACATTTCTATGTAGGTTTTGGTGTGAACATACGTTTTCATTGTACTTGGATAAATACACGGACGTGGGATTGCGGAGCTGTGTGTCATGTGTATGCTTAACTAAGAAGCTCCTGCTCCTCCACAGTGGCTGCACCATTTAGCACTCCTACCAGCAACAAACGGGAGCCCCTGGGCTATCACCAAGCATCCCCCCATTCTTCTAGGTGTATTTCCTTGTGGATTTGCAGAGTCCAGCTGGGCCTTTGCAAAGCATTTCCTCACTGGAGGACTCTCCCTCTTCCTGCACCTCCTTGCATCCGCCTTTGTCCCCCACGCTGGCCTCATGGCAGTTTTCTGGAACACAGCTCAGATGCAGCTCTGATTCTCCTCCCTTGCTTTGCCATCTTATGTCTTTTTAGTGCAGGCTTTTTTTTTTTTTTTTTTTTTTTGAGGAGGGCAGAAATTAAAATACAAAAACAATTCATTTTTTTGCATAGCCTATTTTTTTCCCCCATGGAATTAAAGGAAAATGACCATGATATTGTGACTAATTTTCTAGTTCTCCTGGAGAACTTTCCACCCAGTGGCGTGTGTTCCCAAGTTCCTGGGCATCTCCTACAGCAACTGTATTGGGCTTTGTGCTGGGGAGGAACCTGCCACCAGGAAGCTTGCTGTTTGTATCAGGTTCCTACAGCTACTTTAACAAATCACTGCAGACATAGTGTTTAAAGCAACACACATTAGTTGTCCTTTAACTCTGGGGGTTGCAATTCCTAAAATCAAGGTGACAGCAGGGCTACATTCATTCAGGAAGCTTCAAGGGAAAACCCCACGAATTTGCCTCTTTTTCAGTTTGAAGAGGCCACCCACATTCCTTTTTGGAGCCTATTCCTTATATCCCTCCCAGTCATGTTGTCATGTCTTTTACTACTGATTCTGATGCTCTTGCCTTCCCCTTCGATGGACTCTGGTCATCATGTTGGGCTCACTGGGTAATCCAGGGTAACCTATCTCACAAGTGAATTTAATCACATCTGCAAAGTTCCTTTTGCCACATTAGGTCACGTGTTCACAGGTTCTGGGGAATAGGATTTGGACATCTTTGTGGAGCCATCATTCCACCTGCCAAGAGTCATGTGTTATTTAGTGTCAAATACTTGAGGATTTTCTAGATATCTTTGTTGTTGATTTATAATGTAATTTTATTCTGACCAGAGAGCAGACTAGATGTATATATGAATCCTATTCAGTTTTTAGAGACTCATTTTATGGTTCCAGCTGTGGTATGAGGAAATGTTTCATGTGGACCTAAGAAAAATACGAATTCTGCTGCTGTTGGACAGGGTGTTGTATCATTGTGAGTTAGGTGAACTTGCTTGGTAGTGTGGTTCAGGTCTTCCAAATCTTTACTGATTTCCTTTTTCTTTTTTTTTTTTTTTAAGATTTTTTATTTATTTGATGGAGAGAGAGAGAGAGAGCGCGCACAAGCAGGGGGAGTGGCAGAGGGAGAAGCAGGCTCCTTGCTGAAGGAGAGAGAGCCCAACATGGCGCTCCATCCCAGGACCCTAGGATCATGACCTGAGCGAAAGGCAGATGCTTAACTTACTGAGCCACTCAGGTGCCCCATCTTTACTGATTTTTGATTTACTTTTTATGTCAGTCTGTGAGAGAGAGGCACTGAAATCTCTGACTGTAACTATGCATTTGTTTATATCTCTTTGCAGATCTGTTTTTGCTTTATGCACTTTCAGCTCTGCCATTAGATCACAAATACTTAAGATTATTTTATCTTCTTATCTCATATTTTCAGGAACTGATCTTTTCATCATTATGGAATGAACTTGCTAATTTTCTTTGCTTTAAAATCTACTTCATATGATATTAACCTATCCATTCTTCTTTACTTTCTACAGGTTTGGAATGATCTCTCTTTTCCTATCATTTTACCTTTAAGCATTTATGTTTTTATATTTAAAACAGGTTTCTTGTAGGCAGCGTATCATTCAGTGTTTCTTTTTAAAAAAAATCTATCCTGACAGTCGCTGCCTTTTAATTGAGGTCCTTGGCCCATTTGTAGTTAATGAGATGCAGATATGGTTGTTTTTAAATCTGCTATCTTTCTATTTGTTTCATATTTATTCCTGTTGTTGTTTGTTCCTGTTTCTTCTTTTTCTGATTCCCTTTGGATTACTTGTATATTTATGATTCCACTTTATCTCTTTTACTGGCTACAGTTTTTTGTTTTGTCATTGTAATGGTTACTTTATGCATCTTTAGTCTGTCACAGTCAACTTCCAAGTGATATTCCCTGGCTGGGTGCATAGTGCAAGAGCCTTACAGTAATATACATACCTGTCTCCCCTCCTTACTCTATCATTTCCATACATTTTACTTCTATATATGCTATAAACTGGACAATGCATTGTTACTAATTTTGGTTTAAACAGTCAACTTTATTTTAAAGTGATTTAAATAATATCTGTCTTCATATTTACCACATATAGTTACTATTGCTGGTATTCTTTATTATTTTGTGTAGATACAGATTTCCATCTGCTCTCATTTTCCTTTTGACTTCCTTTCTTGCAGTGCAGTTTTACTGGTGGTAATAGTTTTCAGCATTTTTGTGTCTGAAAAAATTGAAATCTCTGACTGTGACTATGCGTTTGTTTTTGAAGCTATTTAGTTTTTGAAGCTATTTTTATGGAGTTAAGAGGATTCTAGGATTCTAGGTTGACAGTGATTTTCAATAATTTAAAGTTGAGCTGTTGTCCTTCAGCTGGAACTGTCCCCCTTTGCTCTTATGCTTATCTCTTGTCCTCTGCAGCTAATGCAACACTTTTATCTGGCCCCCTTTAATATTTTTTTTTCTTTATCATTGAACAATTTGACTATAATATGCCTTTGTGTAGTTTTCTTCATGTTTATTGTGCTTTAGGTTTCTTGAGTATTTATTTCTGACCTATGGGTTCATGTTTCCATCAGATTTAGAAGATTTTTGCTGTGCTACATCCAACCTCTCCTCTTCCAGGAGCTGTTACTGTGTGTATATTTGGCCACTTGATGTTGTTCTACAGCACCTGATGCTCTTCATTTGTTTGAGCTATTTTCCCTCTGCATTTAATTTCACCTGTGTCTTCAAGTTCAGTAATCTTTTCTTCTGCAATGTTTAATCTGCTATTACTTCTATCCATCATATTTATTTTAATCTCATACCTTATAGTTTTCATTTCTAGAACTTCATTTTGGGTCTTTTTAAATGTCTCCCTAACATGTATAGTCCCTCCTCTATCTTCCAGAATATAGAAAATAGTCATAACAACTGTTTTGGTCCCTTTCTACTAACTTTGTAATCTGTGTGAATGCTGGGTCAGTTTTGATGGATTGCTTTTTTCTCCTCATAATAGGTATCATTTTCTTATTTCTTTATATGCCTGATAGTCTTTGATTGAATGCCAGACATTATGAGTTTCCCCTTGTTGTATGCTGGATATTTTTCTATTCCTGTTCCTAAATATTTTTGAGCTTTGTTTTGTACCATGGCTAAGTTCCATGGAAACAATTTGATCCTGTCAGATTTTGATTTTATGTTTCTTAGGTGGGAGCAGAACAAATTTTAACCTAGGGTTAATTTATTCCACTACTGAAACAAAACTCTTTCAAGTGCTCTGCCCTATACACTGTAACTTAAAATTTTCCGACTCTGGCTGCTGGAAATAGGTCCTGTTCAGGCTTTGTGTGAGCTCCATTGCTGTTCCCCTTAATTCTCTCGTGGGGTCCTGTTCCTGGTCTTGGGTAGCTTTTTCACATGCACGCACTGGCCATATTCTGCCGACCACTTGAGGGGAACCCTGTGCAGCCCTCTCCCAGCTGGCACTCTGTGACCTCTAGCCTCTTTGTCTCTCGTGGACTCCCAATTTATCTCCTCAACTCAAGGAGACCACTGTGTTCTGCCTAGAGTATATTTCAGTGAAATACAGACTTATTAAGGCAGACACAAGGAGACTGCTTGCTAGGCCTTCTCTCTATAGCTTTTCATCATTTTTGGAATTGCAACTCCAAGTAGCTGACCTGTTAAAATGGCTTGTTCCATGCCAGAGCAGCTATGTGTGCAGAAAGCTCCTCCTAGCTTGTCTGTTTTACAGATTAGTCCCAGTGCCGCCGCTGTGACATGCATCCAAATCCTGTGACCAACTTTCCTCTTCTCTCTCAGGGCCCAACTTCAATCCCTAACCCATGTAGGTTGTTCTCCTCTATTTTCTCTCTCTCTCTCTCTCTTTTTTTTTTTCCAAGTGAGGGGCTCATATTTAAATATGACGCTCCAGGCAAGTTCCAATTATAGGGTAAGGTTATTACCTCCTCCTTCCTTTTGATGTCTGGGTTATTCTCTTGTCTGACAGTGAACTTACAATTGATGGAAACCCCCAGATCCAATTTACATACGTGATTGTTAAGGTACGATAAGCACGGTATTTCTTTGCTTTCGGTATTGGCTTTTGAGGGATAAGTTTGGGCAAGTGTGTGTTAAAATGCAGTAGGAAGGAGTAGAACACAGGTGCAGGATCCAGGTTTGTGGTGGGTGAGTTCTCAACATGCACAAACTTATATCTTCAGTGAAACCACATAAGGTGAAGGCTCATTAGAAGAGGGTGCATACTCAAAGGACAGCTGGACATTTGGTTACCTGAGGATTCTGATGTTTTACAGAAGTCTTAAATTTGGCAGATTCCAGTATTTCAGGCCAGGCTGTCTTTTAAATTGGTTCTGATTCATTAAACCACACTTTAGAGAACACTTATTTAACCAATAACACTTATGGTATTGAAGTTTATGAAGTAACAAATGGCATGTGCTATTGACTTAATGCTGAAATAAAGATGAGCCATTGATATTTGATTAAGATAACAGCTGTTATAGAAGTGCTATGCTCTAATGCAAAGAACACTGTTATTATACAGTAGGATAAAATAGTTGCTGCAAAACACCCCAATTTAGGAAATAAAGGTTATGTGAGAGCATGAAATTATTCTAAGTTAATTGTGCACTCTGCTCTTGAAGCTGATTAGTATAAAATGTAATGAAATGCAATTTTGCTAAACAGCTGAGCCAGGAGGGTAGCCCAGAAACCTGCCATTAGCCCTTATTGGTACTGAGCCTTTTGTGTGTCAGAGAAGATCTGAGTGCACAGTGCTAGTTAACAAGGTGACCCCTACCAAGGCTGGTTACTCTGGCCTCTGGAAAGTGGACTGACATCAGACTTATTTTTGTGATTGTCTTTTGGGGACCATGGGGGACACAACAGTCACTTCCAATTTCCCTGGGGCAGGAGGAAGGTGACGTGGGAGGTCTTGAAGCCATTGTGTATGTGTCTACGTAAGGGAGGGGATTCCTTCTGGTCCCCTGGAGTGAGGCCAGGTCCAGTGTACTGCTCAGGTCCTGCCCTTCCCCCATCTCTGGCTAATGGTGGTACATACAGTCCTAATGATGAGCCTTGGCCAACAACCACACCATTTGGGCATTCAGAAAGTAGTCCTTCCCCAAGGTCTTAGAAGGAAGTTCTTTCTTTTCCGGATGCAATGTGTGGCTTCTGACCCAGCCACCTGGTACCTTGGGTTGCTCTAAAAAAGTTGATGTGTGTATGTGTGTGTGTGTGCAAATTAACAGAACTGTCCCTGGTGCTGGCCTATGAGGGTAAAAGTGGTAAGAGCTGAGCCTGACGCGGGAGGAAGAGGTGTCCTTCCCCTAATGTGGAGAAACTCCACCATGGTTTTGGAACCATGGTGAGACTTGGCTTGTTGACCTTGCGGGGCAGAATTCACACTGAAGAACTGGGCCAGTGGCTTTGTCGTGTGGCTGCATCAGCCACCACAGCCGTGGGCCTCCTGGGCTTCTCACCTGCTGGGCTGAGTGTGCCCATGCAGTGATGCAGGTTTTGGGAAAAGGAGATCCCAAGCTGAAGGAAGGAAAGCATTCTTACAAGTGCAGCTTGGACACATGGAATTATTAATTTGACTATTAAAAGGTGTGTGAGCTCATTATGTAGTCTGGGCCAATGGAGGGGGCAATATCAGTTACATGTCCGTGAAATTAAGTATGGGTTAGATGCTTATGTCCTTGAAGACATCAAGGCAGGCATAAAGAGGATTTCAGCCTACTCTGGGCCTTCATTTTCTCTTTCCTGATTTTTACCAATGTTCATGTTGAATAGAGTGATCTATTATATCCTGTTACATCAGTGAAATGGGAGACAGTACAAGAAAATCAGATTAGCAACATATAAGGAGTGATGGTCATAGCTGGTGTGCAGGAAACATACATGTTTCAGGATAAATAGGTATAAAATAGCCCCCACTTTTTCTTAAAATTGAGCAGAAGTGATGTGGGCTAGATTCAGTGGTCAGCGGGCACCATATTCTTTATCTAGATCCCAGATGCTCTTCCTGGAAGTAGGTCTTACTCCCCTCAGCATCTCCCCATTCTGAGATGGTGAGGGAATGCACTCATGACTTTGGCCTGGGCGCTACGTACCCTCTTGCTCGGTGACTGAGAGCCAGCCATGTGATACCCACATGACCTCCTTTTCTGAAGGGAACGGGAGTGCTCCCCAGTGTCTCATATTGATGTGGTGCAGAATGGAAGGTCCATTTGCCTTATTCTTTGAAGTCAGCTCCATTTAGCCCAACGAAGGCCCATGCTGAAGGATTTCTGGGTACCTGGCACAAAGGTGGGGTTCTTTGGGTTGCCAGTGGCAGACACCTCTCTCCATGGCAAAGAGGACATAGAATCAACAGTGCTGGTGCTCTCTGCTTCCATCTGTGTTGCCTTGGCTCCTGGTGGGTCCCCGTGAGCTGGCCTCCGTGGTCCAGCACCAGCAATTTTCACATGAAACTCCAGTGGGAAGGGAGAGTCTCTGCCTGATGGTTCCAAAATTGGAGTACTGGGATTTCTGTAATTAGGTAATCTTGGGTCATGTGCCCAGGCCTAAATCAGTTCCTGTAGCCACAGGATCGGGTGTGGATTTGCCAGGCCTGGGTCACATGCTTACCCTGAACTGTGGGGTACGAGGGAGGTGGGGTCCATCCTGGCTAAACCACGCAGGCTGAGAATGCGGGGGAGCTGGCCTCCAGAGAAAGTCAGGGTACCATTTTTGGAGGATGCGTAATCAGTATTAAGTATACAAATAAGAGTCCTCCATGGTGCTCAGTAAATATTTGTTAAATCACTGACTGATAATGGTGCAAAGACAGTGTATCAGTCAGGGTTCTCCAGAGAATCAGAACCACCAGAATCGGGTCACATGATAATGGAGGCTGACATGTCCAAAGATCTGCTGCCTGGGCTGGAAACCAGGAGAGTCTGTGTAAATGCCGGGAAGCGCCAGTCCAAAGCTGGCAGGCCCAAGACCCAGAGAGAGCCAGGGTTTCCGTTCGAGTCCTAAGATAGGGCAAAACTAGTGTCCCAGCTCAAGGCAGTCAGTCAGGAGACAATGCTCCCTTACTTGTGGGTGGGTCAGCCCTCTCGCTCTAGCAGGCCTTCAACTGCTTGGAGGGGGCCCACCACCATAGGGCAGGGACTCCGCTTCAGTCGGTCTGTGGATGCAAATGTTAGTCTCATCCAGAAGCACCTTCACAGACACCCCCACAGGAGTGACCCAGTGTCAGGGCCACCTGTGCCCCCGTCCATGTGCCACATAACCCTTTGACTTCCAATCCACTATGCTTTGTTGGGAAACTCTCCTAGTTTGAGGAGAGTCTTTGTTTTTGGTAATAGCCAACGAATAACTTGTCTCTGATGGTGGAAAAGTTTGGGGTAATAAGGTACCATAGTCCTATTTTGGGGTATGCCTGTGAGAACTGTAAGATTCATGAGATGTAAATATCTCCTCTCACCCACAAGACGTGCCCCTGATGGGTTTGTTTCTCCCCCAGTGCCCAAGGTAATTGCATTTTTAATGTTGTATTCTATACCTGTCAGGAGTTAAATAAAGCCAGTAAACTTAGGTTAGTTTCTAACAACGTTTATGTCATTTCTAAAGATGAAGATAATTTATTAGGCATGCAGTTTTACACTAAAGGAGGTGCGTGTGTGGCCTGGAAACTTCCGTACCGGAAGGGACCCTGGTCCCAGACGTGTGGGGACGCTTGCACATCAGCATTTGTGGTGTCTGGGGACTAAGACACATTCTGTGCTTCCCAGTCTTCTGACACTTGCTCTGATGGGTCCCCAAAGAGGTGGGTAACAAGCAGTGCGCGGGGCTGGTCATGGCCAAATGCTGTCATTTATACTTGAGGTTCTTGGAGACAGCTGAAGCCCCGGGCACAGCTGGGTCAGGGGGGTTCCAGTGTGGTGGGTGTTGGGGTGTCCCAGCTGCCTACTCCAAGTGCAAGGGCTTGAACAAGCTGGGGCAAGAGGGGCAGGGGTACAGACCCCCTGGGCTAACAGTAACTCCCCTAAGACATCATGGGCCCCCCGTTCCCAGCCCACCTGAGAAGTGAAGGCTCTCATAACGCCAGCTCAGTCTAGGCTAGGGAGGCTGTGGCTCTCATCTCCTTCCCTTGTCCCCACTGAGGCAGGTGGCCTCCTCCTGGTCCGTCTGCCTCGAGCTGCCGTGCTCTGACCTTTCTCAGGATCTTTGTCTTCACCTCCTATCACAGACTGAGTTGTGTCCTCCAGAATTCGTGTGTTGAAATCCTAACTTGGCACTCAGAATGTGACTTTATTTGGAGATAGGGTCTTTACAGACGTAAGCAAGATAGAATGTGGTCATTCAGGTGGGACCTGATCCAGTGTGCCTGGTGATCTTAGGAAAGGGAGACATTGGACACCGAGACAGACACACGGGGGGAAGATGATGTGAAAACTCAGGAGCCGTGCAGGCAGAGGGTGGGAGCGACGCCTCAGCCAGTCCAGGAGCACCGAGGATGCTGCCACCACCAGCAGGTCAGAGAGGAGCCTGGGGGAGACCCCCCTGTGATTTCACCCAGAGGGCAGTGTGAGCAGGAGCGAGTGCCCGGCTTCCCAGCTGTCTGGGGCTCTACCCAGTGTAAACTGGCCCGCCCAGAATGCTGCAGGGATCAGCACGGCTGAGTGGTTGGGAGAAGCTGGTAGCTCAGCAGCTGGGGCTGGAACTCATCAAAGGGGAAGCTACTCACTGCCTCAGGGGTCGTCCTGCTAATCAGGAAGCCCACCCTGGCCGCTGGGGCGCCTCACCTGCAGAATGCCCCCCTGGCCCACGGACAGGGGTCACGAAGACCGCAACTGGCCCAGCGTTCCCTGTGCCCCGCCCCCGGCTGGCTCCCTGTGTGCATGCTGTGGGTGGCAGGAGCGGCATTTGCTGACCGCTAGCGGGCAGGCCATTTCAGGACGCTGCACTGGGGAGCACAGGAGGCTCTCAGCACCGGGCCTGGCCTTTTGGGAAAGAGAGAAGGCCTACAACCTTACAGGTTCCCCCAAGCGGGAATTAGACGTGTGGAGGGGGCGTATCTGCAGAAAAAGTCTGAGAAAGCCTCAGAAGCTACAGCCGGAGCTACTTTGCATCCTGTCTCCACCCCACTGCACATTGCACCCCTGTACTTCAGCCACCTGGGGCGATCCCAGGGTTTCTCGTGCATGCCCTGCACTTCCCCACCTTCCTGCGTTCACTCAGTTCATCCTTCCGGAATGTTCTCCTGCCTACTTGAAGTCCGTTTCAGGCAGTGCTCCTCCCGTGAGGCAGGCAGAGAACTCGGTGTGGGCTCTCTCCTCATTGTGGGGGCTGCTCAGGGTCGGACCTTCAGATCAGCTACTGCAGTGCGTGGGCCCGGATAGAAGGGTGTGTGGAGTTCCCAGTCAAGCCCTGTGCCGCATACCGGCACCTTCTGGGGCGAGGACCGTTCTCACCACCAGGAAGCCATCCTGCTCGGAAGAACAGTAGCTCTCAGCGGTCCTGTGGATGGAGGGCATTCAGATGGAGCACCTTCACTCTTCTGAGAGGGAAGGACAAGGATGGGATAAGGTTCCGAGGACTGAGGGAGCATCCCTGATGTCTGCTCTGCTGAGCACCCTACAGCCTGCAAGTGGCCATGAAGATGCCTTGCTGGACGCACCACGGTCCTCTTAGTGTGGAGAACGTGTGGCTCTGGCCCCTTGGCTGGACCTCAAGGCCCTCGCTGCCTGTCCTGGGTTGAATAGTGTCCCTCACCCCCCAAAATTCATGTCCACCCAGAACCGCAGAATGTGACCTTATTTGGAGAGAGAGTCTTTGCGGGTGTGACTCGTTAAATTAAGAGGAAGTTACACTGGGCTAGGGTGTGCCCTAAGCCCAGTGACCGGCACCCTTATTAGAAGATGAGAGGACACAGGAGAGCAGCGTGTGATGACAGAGACAGGGACTGGAGGGACACGGCCACAAGCCAAGGAGTGTCCAGGATTGCCGGCAGCCCCCACGAGCGGGGGGAGGGGCGCCCTCACAGCCTCCAGAAGACCCAGCCAGGCACAACTTGATTTTGGACTTCTGGCCTCCAGAACTTTGAGAGGATGAACTGCTGTTGTTCTAAGCTACCGAGTCCACCAAGTGGAATTTGTTATGGCAGCTCCGGGAAGCTCACACGCCGCGGGGCTCGCCTTGCGCCGCGAGAAGGTGAGCGTCGTGTCTGCCTCACCTGTCTCTACAACGACCCCACACCCCCTGTTTGTTCCTCAAACCCCCACACACCCTAACCTTTTTGACAGGTCAGTATGTCAGCCTATAGGCCCTGGCAGGATTGATTATAACCTGCAGTTTGAAGTTCTTTAACCAGTAAAATGTTGGTGTTTGCATGCTTTTTAAATTTTTAATTAACTGTTTGGCACATAGCATGCTTTTTAATGCTTTCAATTACCACATATAATTATTTAGATATAAATTTTAGAAATGTCAAGTGGCTGGTTTGTTGGCAGAGGTAGCTTGAAAGCTATAAACCTCCCACATCTGATGCTCTGTTCCCGTGAGCCTGAGCCTTGCAGACCGCAGCGGGCATGCCCCTGGGTAGGCTGAGGGGTGGGAGATGGGCCACAGGAGCAACATTTGTGATAGATTTTACTGAGGAGCAGTAATTTAAATCGTGTTTACAGTAAACCCTCTTCCACTCACCGGGCACATTATGGATAGGATGCAGAATTCCCATGGATTTTCATTCAGTTCAAGCTTTGCATCACTAGTCTCTGGGGATGTATTTAAGAAAGATATCCTTTCCACCCCCATGTTTATTGCAGCATTATTTACAATAACCAAACAATGGAAGGAGCCCAAGTGTCCATCAACTGATGAATGGATAAAGAAGATGTAGTCTATATATACAATGGAATATTACTCCGCCATAAAAACGAATGAGATCTTGCCATTTGCAACAACATGGATGGTGCTAGGGGTTATCATGCTAAGTGAAATTAGTCAGTCAGACAAATACCATATAATCTCACTTATATGTGGAATTTAAGAAACCAAACAAGGAAAGGAGAAAAAAAAAAGAGAGAGAGACAAACCAGGAAACAGATCTTAACTCTAGAGAACACACTGATGTTTCCCAGAGGGGAGGTGGATGGGGGGATGGGTTTTATAAGAGATGGAGATTCAAGAGTACACTTATCATGATGAAAAAAATTTTAAAAAGCAAGATATCCTTTCGGTCTGAGATAGGGCCATCCATTCATTTGCTGACCTTTTCTTGGGCACCTTGCATGTGCCAGGTGGGTATAGGAGCTGAGGATAGAGCGTGACTAGCTGTGTCTCTGGGCCTCAGGGAGCTTCCATCCGCTGATGTTCCTGCCTGGCTGGGTGGTTCGGGGACGGGATGCCTTCCTGCCATTAGTGGAAATGATTGGGAAAGAGTTTCTTAGTATAGCCTCCCTCCTCTGGTTTTTGACACCATTTTGAAAATGAATGTTTTATAAGACAACTAGAATGTGATATAACAATTAAAATGCTTCCATTTGAGAATTCAAGGGAATGCTGATCTTTAATAGCCACAGATCTTGTTCCAAATATCTTCTGTGTGTGTGTGTGTGGGTGTGACATGCACTTGCCAGGGATTTCCTCTCTACTGAGAGGAGGTGGGTCTCGCGTGGAGCCAAGACCAGAGGCTTGGAGGCCAGTGAGCTGTCTGTGGTCCTGCTCCTAGCAGTGGGGTCACCCAGCATGGAGTCCTCAGCCGCTTACAGAAGGGGCTGTGGACAGCCTCTGAGGATCAGTGCTCAGGTGTTCTCAGAGGCTCTTACTGGGTACAGAGCTCCTTGCTGTTGTTCTTTCAAGACCTTAGCCAGAATAAGGATCAAAGGCTTCCTGAAAACACCTCATTATTTGCCTTTATCCCTGGAAGGCTGCCTCTGGGGAAGGGGTAGCAGCCCTGTGACCACGTCTAGGGCCCTGCCTGCAGGTAGCAGATGGGGTCCAGGCCTGTGGCCTGAAGCTCGGCTCCCCATCCCTGTGGGGGACCCTGTTAACATGTTGGGGACCTTGGCCTCACATTGCCTGCATGGGGCCCTTCGGCAGACATGTCCAGGAGTAAATGTTGTTCCCTAAGATCCAAATCACAAGCCAAAGTGGTTTTTCCTAAACTATTCAAAGCTCAACTTAATACTTTCAATGTCAACAGCTGTTCCTGCCCCTGAGTGTTTGTACAGATCCTGGTAGAATCTAACCCGCTTTGTGTGGTGCTTTCTCTCACCAAACCATGGTCTCCTGGAGGGCAGGGGCCCCCTGTTCTGGCTATCCCTCGTCCCTGGCACCTGCACAATCTCTTCACCATGGGGCTAGGTGCTCATCAGATGGTGGTTGAGGAGTATAAGTCATGAGATACACTGATGGGAGATCTGCTCCAAATTAAGCTCAAGGAAAACAATTTGGAATTGTAATATTGACTCCGTTTTGTATCTTTTGTACTTTGTTGACAATATTGAACAAAGTTGTGTCCTACTTTAGTAAAAAATAGAAGTTTTTCATGGTATTGATTTTCTGGAAATCGAGTTCTTTCATTTTATGTAATGAATGAGATCACTCTGCTTATCCTCCCAGATGTGATGTGATGGTAGCTGTAATCGGGGCTGTAAGTGGCTCTAGGGCTTTACCACCAGTGTGTAAATCCCTGTGGCCGGCACACTGTTGGTGTGCGTGAGTGGAAAGGTTTTCCAGCCAGACTGGAAGGTGAATCAAGCCACAGGAAGGAGGATGTTCGCTGGAGGGAAGGACTCAAGCCCAAAGGCCCCCCCCACAGGCGGCCTGTGTAGGAACACACACAGGGCAGCAGGGCAGGTGGAGGTCCACGTGGGTCAGAATGTGTTTGGGGTGACCTCAGAGCAGGGCCTGCGCTGAGCTCCGGGGAGGTGATCCCAGCACCCAGGCCCCGAGTGCCTGGGGGATTCAGAGGAAAATCAACGTGAGCTGGTCAGGAAGGTGAACATAATATTTGACTCGGGTTGAAAAGGGTGACTCAGGGGCTGCAGGGATGTGGGAAGAGTGAAGTGCCTCAAACACTGAAACAAGTTTCCTTCTTTGATTTGAAAGCTCAGTTTTGTTTGAGGAGCATACTGTTTCAGGAACTGCCCAGGAAGGCCTTAGCGGCTTTCCCTCTCGGCAGACTGTTTGCTTCTAGAACGGCCTGGACTCCCAGCCCGAGGCTCCAGAACCTTCTGCAGTTTATTACACCGGCGTCCACTCTCCACTTACTTGGCCAAGTGCTCAGGATGTTGTGTGCGTGTGCTGGTCGGGTCCATATGATATCTGAAGACAGAATAATCTTCTGATTTTTTCTGTCGGTTTTGATACATAAACAGTGTCAGGCGGGGACCAGCCTTCTAACAGATGACACTTGTGGGGCAGAATGAAAATTTAATCTCAGATACATCAGGAAAGGGCTGCGTGCAGACCAGAACTTCAGCCGCAAGATTCACAGGCACATTCAGGATTGGAAGCCTTGATTACAGTGGACTCATTAAGTAGAGGCTGTGCCCGATATTTGTGATCTGCATTTATTTGTAAAACAGCAGTAGATGTTTTATTTATTTATTTATTTATTTATTTTTAAGATTTTATTTATTTATTCAGAGAGACACAGAGAGAGAGAGAGAGAGAAGCAGAGGGAGAAGCAGGCTCCCAAGGAGCAGGGAGCCCGATGCGGGGCTCGATCCCAGGACCCTGGGATCACGACCTGAGCCGAAGGCAGACGCTTAACCGTCTGAGCCACCCAGGCGCCCAAGCAGTAGATGCTTTAAATGGAACACAAATGGCACGTAAACTTTCTGTAAATGAGGGTGTCACCCTCGGGTCCCTTGGAGCACCCCGATTCCTCCCATGTGAGGACGAAACCAACTGTGCACCCTGAGCCCACTTCCCCGTCACCGTGCCCAGAGCTAAGCTGGCCGGGTCCACCACCGATTTGCCGCTGGGCTCCCAGGCCCCTCGAGGCCGCTTGCCGCCCACCCCCTCCATCACTGCCAGGCTCCGTTGGGTTTTCCCTCTGCCGCTGCGCACGCTGCCCTTTCTCATCCATTGCTCCCGTTGAAACCCTCTGTGCCTCTCCGCCCTCTGTCTTCCTTTAAATTCAAACTCCAAATCTGGTGTCCATACTGGCCGGAATGCACTTGAATATCTCTTTACAGAGTGACTTGGTTTTTATTCCAGGGGTGATGTGGTGAACTGTTGCATTATATTTCAGCATCCTGTTCTGCATCCTCAGCCGACCCTCCGCTCCACCCCTCTGAACAGGCAGAATTTTAGTGACTTGCTGTCTTTGAATCTCAAAATAAACTAGAAATCCCAGGAACCAAATGGATTCTCTCCAAAGATAAGGTCCCTTAGAGGTAAACGTCAGGAACCTCCCACCCCTCTTGTTAGGTGGACACCCGGAGGCAGAACTGAGAGGTAACTGGACAAGAATCATTGCATGAGGACCCACACAATATTCCTGGGGGTAAATGCACAGGACTCATGCCAGCCACGGTTGCTCATGGGGTGTATCTTGGGTCATGCGGCTGATGACATTTCTTACATTTTCCCCCTGAACAATCTCCATCTTGTTTGGGAGCCTAAGGGGCCAGATCCTAAGCTTTCAATGATTTCTAGGTTTCTTTCTTTCTTTCTTTCTTTTAAGATCTTATTTATTCATGAGAGAGAGAGAGAGAGAGAGAGAGAGAACACGAGTGCATGAGCATTGGGTGGGGGTGAGTCAGAGGCAAGGGAAAGCAGACTCCCTGCTGAGCAGGGAGCTAGCCCCATACAGGGCTCAATCCCAGGATGCTGAGATCATGACCTGAGCTGAAGGCAGACACTCAACTGACTAAGCTACCCAGGCGCCCCATGATTTCTAGGTTTCTAGAAACAGAGAATTTTTCCTCTACCTGGAATCCATCTCCTTTCCCTCCCATCTGGTTGCCATCCTGCCCTCCTTGGAAGCCCAGGTCAGGCCACCTCCCCCAGAATCCTGAAGCCCTGCCCAACGCCCTCCAGGCATGGGGATGCTCATCACACTTGGAGCCTGGCCCCCCACCTGCCGGGGCAGCGAAGTGCCACATTCACCTTTGATCCACAGCCTCTGGGAAGCTGGCCCCTCACAGAGTCTGCAGCAGCAGCGTGTTTGTAGGGGGAGAGAGGCTGGTCTGGTGGCTGGAGACTCAGGCATCCTGCTCTTTGGATGCCCTAAAGGTTTTGTGTAAAGAGTTCCTTTTCTTGCTAATCCCTGGGTGTTAGATGAGCAGAGATATGCGACTCAATACAAATAAAGCCGGAAGCATCTTTCTTAATTAAATTTGAAATGCTAGTAATTATCCACATTATTTTTTTATTTTTTATTTTTTGTAATTATCCACATTTTTAAGGCAGATTGAATCTACCTTATTGCCGCTGACATGACGGGAGGCTGGTACCTCCTCACTCACGATGGTTCTTAAACAATGTAAAAAAAATCCAGCCCAAATGACAATATCCATTGTCTTCTGAGTGTTCACCGGCCAGAGGTGCCTCCTTCCAAGGAGGGACTGAGAAGTGTTTTACCGGCTTGACACATGAGTGCCGCCTCCCCTGGACGGCAGGTGTCTGCACCCGAGCTTGCCGGAGTGTGGAGCTATGGTTTGGGTCGGGGTCGGAGGATGCCTGCAGGGTGTGAGCAGCAGGAGTGGGCGCTGCCTGCCGTCGGCTGGGAGACCAGGTGTCCAACAGCGGGTGCCGTACCCGTGGAGGGTCGGTGTGATGCCTCCCAAGCCCTGCTCCGGGGTCTGTCACATGGAAGCAGGTGTGAGTGAGGCAGAGCTTTGTACCCTGAGAGCCAAACCCCATGGGAAAGCTGGGGGTGGGTGTTTGGAAATGCCGATGTTTGCTCACTCAAGCCTTTCCAATTTCGAAGGGAATTCGAAAGCTGAGATTATTCTGATGGTTCGGGCCCGAAAGGGAAGTCATGTCCCCTACGTGCAGGGAATGGAGAGAACTTGTTTGTTTGTTTACTCTTTGGACTTGAATCCCTGGATCATCTCTTCAGTTTTTCAGTTGATGTGTGTGTCCATGTACATGTGTGTGCATGCGTGTGCATGCCTGTCAGTGTCTCTGTGTGCATGTGTATGCATACATGTGCGTATGTGCGCACACGTGTATGTGTCCACGCATGCGTGTGCATCCGTGTGTGTCACATGCATGCCCGCGCACGTATGCACGTACAGACATGTGTGCATGTGCCCATGAATGTACATTCGTATGCGTGCATGTGTCCATGTGTGTGTCTATGTTCGTGTGTGCATACATGTGTGTGCATGTGTGTGCATGTGGGTGTGTCTATAATTATCTGGAAAGCCTATAAAAACGAATGTAATCCTGGTAAAATACTTCTAAAATCTTTTTGTTGTCAGTAAATTTTATGTTTTCTTTACAAAGAGCAGGCACATTCTAGATTAAATAAATATATTTGATATATTTTTAGTTTTTAAGAGCCTTCTCAGGGTTAAGCATTGTTAGTTTTTAAGAGCCTTCTCAGGGTTAAGCATCAAGAAAAGAAAACTTGCAGTTTATAAAGTTCTCAGGAAGCACATCGATCAAAACAACACTTTCTTTAAGCTCAGTGAATTAATTTCGGTGTGTTATACCAAAATGTGGCTTTCTCCAGCTAATGACTAAGCGATTCGCTTCACTCGGGGGCAAAGCCCTCTGAGGATGCACGGGTGTTCAAAGGCACTGTCAGTGCTGACTTAGGAAGAACACATTCGTGATTGCCCCCTCTCGCATTTCTGTCTCTGTGGAGGTCCTGGGGAGCGAGGATGTCAAAAGGAAGTGTGAAGCTCAGTGCTGGCCTGTGAGCTGACCCCCCGCCCCCTCATTCCTGCCTCCCTAGCTCATTTCTCGGGACACACAAGCGGCTGGCTCCATGCTTGGCCGCCTTGGGGAGGACAGTGGTGGGAAGCAAGGCTGAGGAAGCCTGGAAGCTTTCTTGTCTTTGGTTTTGCTTCCGGCCAGATGGAGGGGAGGAGTCTGTGGGAGGCAGAGGAACATCTCCCAGACCAGCACAGGAGGTGCCTGGAGTGGGAGTGGGGACACTGAGGCTTTGGGAAGGATGGCCTGGCTGTGGCCCCCTGGAGACACGTCATCGAATCACAGGAGCCTGGAGAGGGACGGCTTTGGGCACTTCTGAGTGATGGAGAGGGGCTGGTGTCCCTGACCTTGCAGAAAATTCCTCTATTCCACCTAAGACATGGGAGTGGCAGGAGCCACCAGCCTTGTGGGGTCTTGATGATGGGGACAGTGGGTCTGTCAGTGATGCCCTGACATGCAGAGACCAGAGCTCTTGCTCGACTGCGCGGAGGCTTGAACTGTGTCCCCCAAACTGTTCGTGTCCCAAACCCTGGGAGTCAGAATGTGACCTTATTTGGAAATCGGGTCTTTGTGGGTATAATTAGTTGAGGTCATCTGGATTAAGGTGGGCCCTGAATTCAATAAGCGGTGTCCTTGTAGGACAGAGAAGGAAGAGAGGAGACACACAGAGAAACAGAGCACAGAGGAGAAGAGTCCACGTGAAGTCAGGCAGAGATTGGAGCGATGCAGCCGCAAGCCGAGGCATGCCCGGAACCACGAGGACCTGGCAGAGGCAGGAAGTCTCTCCCCCTCCAGCCTTCGGAGGGAGCCAGGCCCTGCACACAGCTCGGTTCCGGACTTTGGCCTCGGCAACTGTGAGAGGACGCGTCTGTCATTTCAAGTACTTTGTGATGGGCGTCCTGGGAACCTAGCTCCTGCCATGTCTGGCACTGATGAAGCTCCTGGAGCCCTAACACCAGGTGTCTGGAGGAGGAAAAGAGGCCCCAGAAGCTGACCGAGGTGCCCCTGGGGCCTCAGAATTACTTCTGCTTCCTTTCAATCTCTGGGACTCTCCTTGGCCGTGTCTGCTCACTGTCCCCTGCTGCCCACCTGGGACATGGCGCTGGGAAGGAACCTGGTCCCTGGGCCCAGAGCCGGCCCCCTGCTGCACTGCCCAGCCATCATCTCTGCAGGGACCCCCAGGAAGCAAACTCTGTTCGCTTGGAACGCAGCTTGGAAAACAGAGCGTGCCAGGAAGAGGTGAATTTCGAATAAAAGTCCTTCTTACCATCCTTATGGGGGGAGATCTGTTTCCTCCGCCGGGTCCAGATTTCCTTCTCCCATCTTGGCCTGATGCCCCTGGAAGTCCTGGGAGGCAGCCGTTCTTACGGTGACCGTGATGCCTGTTGTGTGGAGTCAATGGGCCGAGTGATGGTTTGTCTCAGTCCCTTTGCATCGAGCCTATTCATGAGGCCTTGAGGGAGCTCATTCTCCCCGAGCCCCAGGGTTCAGGGGGTCCCTGCGGTGGCTTCCCCTGGACCACGTGGACCGACCTGCAGGGTGTTCCTCTTGGCCGGGGGAGCCCCTCCCGCAATACCCCTGTTTATGCCTCACCAGCTCGGTGTTGGGCAGGGAGGAATTTATCTTGTTCATGCCTCTCTCGGTGACAGTATTTAATGAAGAGACATTCAAGGCATCTTCTGAACTCGTGAATTTTGAGACAAGAATCATAGCTTCACAAAATCACTTGTAGGAACAATTCTAAACTGCAATTTACTTTGCTTAATGAAAAGAAACCAAGAAGCGTGGCCCTTACTGCTCAGCTGGATGTTTTCTTTAGACACGTCTCAGCCGTGCATGTAGTGAGCGCCCAGGCCTCTGAAGCAAGAGCCTTCAGGCTCCAGCAGATCGAAGGCTGTGTGTGGAGAGTCCCGGAGGGGGCTCGTGTTGGGATTCCGAAGTAGGGAGTCCTGACTGTATCCGAGGGGCCCGCCGCGCCTGCCCATGCCTTGCGACTCATCACAGCAGGTGCTCTGATCATTTGTGACCTGAGTTAGAATTTTCCGACAGAGTCCGTCAGTGATGTGTGATGTGAAGTCCGGAAGAGTCTGGTTTCTGGAATGACCCATCTGGAAGACTGCTGGGCCCATGTCCACCACTGTGTGTGTCCGTGACCATGAGACCTTCAGGGGCACATAACTGAAGGAGCCAGTTTTAGTTTCCGCAAGGGAGCGCCTCCTTGGAAACGTGTGTGACATCCGGGTGGGAGGAAAGGGGTGCTGAGTCCTGGGTGTCCCGGCCATGCAGGCATTCCCAAGTCCTGGCCTCGGCTCCGCTGGGCCCCCCTGAAGTCCAGAGTCCCTCCTGGGAATGAAGGCTTCGCCACGAACGTTACGTTCGGCTTTGAATCCAGTGGCTTACCTTAGTATCGACTGCATTTTCTCCGGTCTCCGTCCTGATTTTCTGCTGACACAATTGTGTAATTGCCTGCAGCCTGGTAATTAATTGTTAGCTCCGGTTGCATGTTTGGTCCTTGCGAGCATGAGGCCCCGGTGTTGGGAAGGTCTCTGAATTGGATTTTCATCTGTTCAGCACCGTCATTGTTAATTATGAGAGTAGGAGTGAGGCCATTTTGGAAATGAAAACGCATTGCCCTCATTTCCACTGGATCCTTAGTTTTCTGTCTCAGCGGCGTTGCAGACACACGCAGATAGAAGCTTCAGATTCCATCTTTAGATTTACGGACAGATATGATTGTGGCCTTGGAGGCTGCTTCTGTTCTCCCGATAAGGGTGCACAGGAGGGATGCATATTTATGGATTTTGCTGTGCTCAATTTAATCTGGCACTTCTACCCTTTGAAAAACAAGAGAGCAGCAAGCCCCAGGAAGCTGGACATAGCTGCGGGATGGTGGGTGGTGTTGGCAGAGTGCCCCCCACAATAGGGCCTATTTGAAACTGGGTTTGAGTCTCCCCTCGGCTCCCACCCTCAGGATGCCTCCTTCTTTTCTGGGTCCCTCGAGCACATTTGCTGATGGCTGCGTGGTTGACTCTTGGCTTCTGTCATGTGTCACTTTACCTGCCTGTCACCGCCTACAGGAAGGACAGAAGTCCCCAGCACCACACACTGCACCTGCAGTAGATGGAATGCTGGCCCCAAACATGTCCGTATCCTAGCCCCTGAAGCCTGTGAATATGTCACCTTGCCTGCTGAAAGGGACTTGGCAGTTGTGGTGAAATGAAATAGCTTGAAATGGGGAGATTATCCTGAATCACCTGGGCTAAGCCCAGTGTAATGACAAGGTTCCCTCACGAGGAGGGCAAGGTCAAAGCAGAGAAGGGAGACACAGTGACTGAGCCCCGTCCACTTTAGGTTGGAGTCCTGTGCTGCGGAGTGGAGGACGGGGTCCCGGGTCGGGGAAGGCGGGCGCCTCCAGAAGCTGGGAGAGGCCAGGAAACAGATTCTCCCCGGGAGCCTCCCGAAGGGACATAACTCAGCCGGCACCTGGATTTTAGAGTTCTGACCTTCAGACGTGGAAGAGGATGAATCTGTGGGTTTTCTTCTGCACCCCTGCATTTGTGGCCATGTTTTGCGCCGCAGCCACGGGAAGCGGATGCGGAACCCGGTCCTCACCAGGGCCTGGGCGGTTGCTGAGTGGAGGATCCCGCGGGGAAAGGCGAAGCCCCGGAGATGTGGCTTATGTGGGAAATGCGTTTCAGAATGAGCACCGGTCCTCACCGTCCCCTCACTCTGCTGCAGTGAAAGCCACGGCTTGCCCTTTGATTCACGGGGCTGCGTATTCACCTGCACGGAGCGGTGTTGGGAGAGCAGCCCGCCACCAGCAAGGCGGCGCCGCGCGAGACACCCGCTAAATGGGAGCTTAGAGGTTTCCATTTAACTTCCTCCCATGAAGTTTCCAGGATGTGTTTAAAGTAAAAATTGTGAATATGTCGCCCTATCATCTTTTTCAAAGCTGCAGGGAAAAGGTAAGGAGGAAAAACAAAGGGAAGCAAAGCAGTATTTTGAACTTCTGAAAGCATCATTTTCGAGTCCTCAAATTCCCGGTGGAAGACAAAACACATACCTTTGGCTTAAGAAGAGACTTTGTAGATCCGTGTTTCTTTTGTCCTTTTTATTTTATATCTCAGCACCTTTCCTTATTTATGGTCAGCATGTTGCCTCCATTTCAATTAACTAGATGCCATCAGGAAGGTTTCAGAGAGCAAGCGAGGGACAGCAAGTCACAGAGGGGGTGTCCTGGCCTGGCCAGTGAGTGCCCTGTGACCTGGGTCAGCCTCTTCCCGGGCCAGATTTTGGTTTCCTCTTCTGCGAGGTGAGTGGTCTGCTTAGGGATTCCCCAGGCCCACCGCCCTCTGAATCCTGGTACCGCCGGGGCCATTTCAAGAACTAACTGAAGGGGACGCACATCAGTATTCCTCAGCTAGAGATTTCCAACCAAAAAGTCTTTACAGGTATGCTGACCTTCCAGGTTTCTTCTCTTGAGAAACACAAAAACAACAGACAAATACATTCCTAAACATGTTAATAAGCTAACCGAAGACTACCATTCATCATTCTGATTGAAACCTTTTAAACTGCATAATTGTGCTCTGTTTTTCTCAGTTACCTTAATGAAGTAGCTTTTGGGGCAACAATGATTAACTACAGGCTTGATAGAGTAGGATGCATTTGTCTTTAAGTGTCTCCTTTTTTTTTGGTTTTACATTTATCTTAACTCTGTATGAGAAGTGAATTTGCTAGGATGGTGAGGGTGCCACAGAGATGACAATGATCACCTCCTTCATTTCATCCAAAAGAAGCCAGTGGGGATGAAGTGCATATTTTCCCCTTAAATGTGGCGATCCCCCCCACCACACCTCTGTGAAAGCTCACACCTTGCTGCTTCTTTACGAGCTGGACATGCTTTCCAGTGAAATCTACAACCCTGTAAATGCATATTTTTCTTTTTTTAAAAAAAAGGTTAATATATGGCTTTTTAAAAGATTTATGAGGTTCTGTAACTAGATTTTGTATTAAGAAAGTATGGATCCTAAATTTTATGTTTTAATAAGATCAGAGGGACTGATTCATTGGCTTTGTGGTACTTTATAGTAAGTCGATAAATACAGTTCTTTGACTCTCGTGGAACTGCCGGTGGTTTGGTCGGAGCTCACTTGTGCATTACAGGCTAAGGTTTCTTGTGCAAATGACTCAGAAAATGCCTCATTCGACAACCTGAACTGGAAGTCCTTGGGATAATCCACCCTGCTCGGAGGTGAACAATATGCCACCCCCTTGACTTTCCAGCCTGAGAACACCGTTTCCAGTTCCACAGGTCAAAGAGTTGCTTTTAGTCCCTTAATGGTGAGTAGTAAAGGGACAGATGTAGAAATAATTGCTTATGGCTTTGAGAAGTCTATGAAATCATGCTGATCCAGATGAAATAAATAGGTTATGAGATCTAAGAATTATCTGCTCTAGTAAACACAAAGTGGCCATAACTCAGCAGTGTGATAGCGTGGGCGGCAATAAAAGGGCTTTCTTTGTTCTTTGCCATAAAACTGACATCCTGCTTAACGACATGACCTCGAAGCCAGGAGCCAGCGAGTTACCCCAGGGTTGCTAAGAACGATCCCTGGCTTCAAGGAGCATGTGAGCATTAATTCAGGGGGCAGTTTTCTCTCACCGGCTGAGGACCTGGGGGGCACCCTGCACCCGCAGCCTTCTCCTCTCCCTGTGATCAAGTATAAGCAAATGGCATTCCAGATCTTTATAAGCCTTCTTTTGACAGTTTTCATGAAGATCATGCAAGTCATTCAAGTTCGTCATAGAATTCAAGAAAACAAGAACATACAGCTATTTTAAAATGAATGAAGATCGCTCATAGACCTCGTACCTGGAGTTGATGTAACACTGATGTTTTAACGTATACCTCTTCTCGACTTTTTTTTTAAAGATTTTATTTATTTGAGAGAGAGAGAGAGAGAGAGCATGAACGAGGGGGAGGGGCAGAGGCAGAGGGAGAAACAGACTCCACACCGAGCAGGGAGCCTGATGCAGGGCTTGATCCCAGGACCCCAGGATCATGACCTGAGCTGAAGGTAGATGCTTCACTGACTGAGCCCCCCAGGCACCCCACCTCTTCTAGACTTGTTATACATGTCTACATGTATCTTATGATAATGAATTGCACTTCACATTCTTTTAAAAGAAGCATTTTCTTCATGTTGACACATCCAATTTATCAAGGTTTTTTTTTTTTTTTTTTATGTTAGTGCTTTTTGTCACATAAAAAATATTTCTCTACCTGGGGCGCCTGGGTGGCTCAGTCAGTTGAGCATCTAGCTCTTGTTTTCAGCTCAGGTCTTGATCTCAGCCCATGTTGAGCTCCATGCTGGGCATGGAACCTACTTAAAAAAAATTCCCTACTTAATAGGATGAAAATATGTCCCCATTTTTAAAGCTTTGTGTTTTAGTATTTGCATTTAGATTGATAATAAGTCTTGAATTAATTTTTGGATGTGGATTGAAGTTGGATAAAAGCTGATGGGTTTTTTTCCCCATAAGGATATTCAGTGGCATCATTACCCTCTCTTGAGGAGCCTGTCCTATCCCCACTGAATTTTGGTGCCTCTTTTTCATAAAGCAAGTGGCCATACACGCACGTGTATTTCTGTATTTTCTATTCTCTATGGTCGTCTGTTTATCCATCATGCAGAGATACCACATTGTCCTGATTCCTTCTGCTAAGTCTTGTTGGCCGATAGTTTGTCTCACAGCTCTTTTGTTCTTCCTCAAGCCTGTCTGGAGTATTCTACGTTTATTTATTTATTTATTTTTTGTATTTTTGTATGAATTTTAGAATCAGCTGTCAACGGACAGAAAAATACCTGCTGGGATTTGATTGGGTTTGCACTGAATCAGGAGATCAATCTGAGAAGACTGACATTTTTTAAATAATGATTTTTATAATCCATAAGTAAAGAATCTCTCTCCCTTTACTTAGGTCTTTAATTTATTTCAGTAATGTCTTGCAGTTTTTCATGTAGAGGTCTTGCACTGGAAAAAAAATCATTCATAGATATTTGATGTTTTTTTGATGCTATATTAAACTGTATTTGAAATTTTTTTTCTAATTTTTGTTGCTAGTTTATAAAAACAAAATGGGCTTTTCATAGTGACCATGTTTCCAGTGGTGCTTCTAAATTCATCTATTCTAAGTTTATTTGTAGATTATTTTAAATTTCTATAAATGCAATTATGTCGTTTGTCAATCCTGACATTTTTATTTTTATATCATCTATTCATCCATCCATCAATCCATCATCCATCCATCCATCATCTGTCATCTATCTATCATCCATCCATCCATAATCCATCCATTTATCCTTTTATTATCTGTCTACCTGTCATCTGTCTATTTTTCCATCATCTATCTATCTGTTTATTTATCTATCATCCATCCATCCATCCACGCATCATCTGTCTTTCTTTGCCTCATTACTCTGGCACAATATCTAATAGAAGTGATGATAATGAGCATCCTGAACCCACAGAGAAGGTGTTTACTATTTTAATATCAAGTATGTTATTGGCTGTGTGGCTTTTTCCCCCAATAGCTACTCTTATCACATTTAGGAAGACCCCTTCTAGTCCCAGTTTTCTGAGCATTTTTTTTTTTAAAGATTTTATTTATTTGTCAGAGAGAGAGAGAGTGAGTGAGTACAAGCAGGGGAAGCTGCAGGCAGAGGGAGAAGCAGGCTTCCCGCCGAGCAGGGAGCCCGATGCGGGACTTGATCCCAGCACCCTGGGATCATGACCTGAGCCGAAGGCAGACACTTAACTGACTGGGCCACCCAGCCGTCCCTTTCTGAACATTTTAATCATGATTAGGTATTGAATGTTATCGTGTTTTCCTTCATCTGTTGAGATAATTCTATGGTTTTGCCCCTTACTTGGTTAGTGTGGTGAATAACTTTTTTTTTTTTTTTTTTTTTGGTGTTTGAATGTTAATATTGCATTCCTGGAGTAAACTCCATTTGTTCTTGATATATTATACTTTTGCAATCCCTGGATTCAAATATCTGATGTTTTGTTTAGGGTTGTTGTGTTTACACTCATAAATATTTTTTGGTAGCAGGGCCATGTCATACTCACAAAATTAATTGGTAAGTGTTCCCCTTTCTTCTCTTCTCTGAAAGAATATTTTTTAGGTGGATATTATTGTTTTTAAAGGTTTGGGAAATTAATCAGTGAATCCATCTGGAAATTGAGTTTTCTTTATGAGAAGGTTTCTCACTGTTGATCCAAGTTTTAAACAGATACAGCGTTATTTAAATGCTCTATTTTTCCTTGTGCCAGCTTTTTAGGTTGTGTTCTTCAACAGGTTTGTTCCTTTCATCTAAGTTTACAGATTCCTTAGGATAACATTTTTCATGATGCCTTTTATTTTCTTCTCACAGTCTGTAAGGTCCTAGCAATGTCCATTTTCCATTCATGATAGTGGTAACTTTTCCCTCTCTTTGCCTCATAATTCTGGTGAGGGAATTTTAAATTTTATTAATGTTTTTTAATTAATTTATTTATTTTAGAGAGAGGGAGAGAGCATGCAGTGGGGAGGGGCAGAGGGAGAGGGAGAGAGAGTCTGAAGCAGACTCTGTGCTGGGTGTGGAGTCCTACAGGGGCCCCATCTCACGACCCTGAGATCACGACCCGAGCTGAAATCGTCAGACACTTAACTGACTGCATCACCCAGGTGCCCCTAATTTTATTAATGTTTTACAATGACATAATTTGGCTTTGATTTTCTGTGTTATAAGTCTGCTTTCTCCTACACTGATGCTTGCTCTTGTCCTTGTTATTTATTTTCTTCAACTTTCCTTTGCTCTTCTAGATTCTTGAGATGGAAGTTTAAGGAATGTTAACCATTTCTCCCTCTGTTCTTTCAGTGTATGCATTCGAGACTATGAATCCCCACGAAGCACAATTTCATCTCACAGTTTTTAATATCCACATTTTCATTACTGTGTGGGTCAAAATATTTTTCTTTGTAATTTCATCTTCAGCCATGGGTTTTGGTGGTTTAATTTCCAAACATTTGTGTGCTTTCTGCTATCTTCCTGTTATTTATTTTTAGTCTGTTTCATTTGTGTTAGAGAACGTGCTCTGTGTGATTTGAATTATTTGAAATTTGTTGAGCTTTGCATTATGACCCGGCAGATGGCCTGACTTCGGTCGCTTTGCATGTTCACTTACCAGGGAGTGTCACAGATGTGTGCATCGTCCTGTATGCGTCAATCAGCTACGACTCGTAAAGCACATTCATAGCTTCTATTTCCTTACTGGTGTTTTTCTTGTTTAATTAGCATCCTTTCCTTTTTGGCCTGAAGAATACCCTTTAGCATTTCTTCTAAGACAGGTCTAGTGCTATGAACTCCCACAGCTTTTATTTGTCTCAGAAAATCTTTATTTCTCCTACATTTCTGAAGGACAGCTTTGCCAGGTAGAGTGTTCTTGCCTGGTGGTTTCTTTTTTCAGCACTTCGACTGTATCAAGGTTTCTGCTGAGAAACACACTGATAGCCTAATGGGGGTTGCCTTGTAGGTGAGGAATTTGTTTTTTTCTCTTGCTGCTTTTAAAATTCTCTTTGTCTTTGATTTTAGACAGTTTTATTATAATGGGTCTTAGAGAAGATCTTTTTGAGTTGAAAATTTTGGGGAACCTAGGAGATTTATGAACTTTGATGCCCAAATCTCTCTACAGATTTGGGCAACTCTCAGCCATTATTTCTTTATTTTTTTAAAGATTTATTTATTGTAGAGAGGGAGAAAGAGAGCACAAATGGGAGGGGCAGGGGGAGAGAGAATCTCAAGCAGACTCTGTGTTGAGCTTGGAGTCTGATGTGGGGCTTGATCTCACAACCCTGAGATCATGACTTGAGCTGAAACCAAGAGTTGGACGCTTAACTGTTACTGCGCCATCCAGGCACCCCAGGCATTATTTCTTTAAAAAGCTTTTAGCCCCCTTCTCCCTCTCTCCTCCTTCTGGGTCTCCAGTAACACATAGATTGTTCTTCTTAACAGTATCCCATAGTTCACGTAGGCTTTCTTCACTCTTTTTCATTCTTATTCTCTGACTGGATACTTTCAAGTGACCTGTCTTTGAGTTCACAGATTATTTCTTCTGCTTGATCAGCCTGCTGTTGATGCTCTCCACTACATTTTTCATTTCATTCATTGTATTCCTCAGCTCCAGAATTTCTTTTGACTCATTTTTATGATTTCTCTCTCTGTTAAAGCTTCTCATTTTGTTCATTTATTGTTTTCCTGATTTTGTTGAATTGTCTTTCTGTTTTCTTGTGGATCATTGAGCACCCTTAAAACAACTGTTCTCGATTCTTTATTAGGCAAATTGCAGATTCCATTTCTTTGGGCTTTGCTGCTGGAAAATTATCATGTTATTTTGCCCGTGTCTCTTTTCTTTGGTTTCGCCTGTTCCTTTAAGTCTTGTATTGCTGTCTTCACATTTGAAGAAACAGTCACCTCCTCCAGTCTCTCCTGATTGGCTGCAGGAGAGAAACACCTTTCATCAGCCCTGCTGGAGATTCTGAAACTTTCTGAGTACACCTGTGGGTACTCTGGGTGCACCTGCTACACAATTTTTATTCCTTCTTGGGAGGCGGGGAATTCTTAAGATTGTATATATGCCTCCTCTTGATCTTGAAAGACCGGGTCAGGTGTGGACCTCCTCCCATTGGCTCTCTCTAGGGTAAAGCTGTTACGCCTTCCTGTTGAAGTCTTTTTATCATCCTGAGCTATTCCCAATTTCCTGTCATAATCTAGGAAGCGTTACATAATCTGACATCAATAAAATGAAATCAGTTTCTTTTGGTTAGTGTTTGCATAGTGTGCATTTCCCAGTATTTTTACTTTTGCCTTGTGCCCTTAAAGTGTGTCTCTTGTAAAAAGCACATAATTGAATTTAATCTTCTTATGTAGCCTGACGATATTTGTCTATTAATGGAAGTATTTATTCTATTTATATTTAAAGTAAGTACTGATTTAGTTGGGTTTAAGCCTATCATTTTATGATTTGTTTCCAATTTGTTCTACTTTTGTTTGTTCTTTCTTTCTTGCCTTGTTTGGGATCAATGAAGTATTTTCTCTCATTCCATGTTGTCTTTCCACATTGTGATTTTTGTTGGTACTTTCTTAGTGGTTCCTCTAGAGACCACCGTATGCACGATGCAGCTGTAGCAGCCCATCTTCCCTACCGATGCGGGAGCCCTACAATGCTTTAGCTCCTTTACCATGTTCCCATGCTTTGTGCTGTTATTGCCACAAATTTTACTTCTACATACATTTAAACCCAGTCATTATTATTGCTGTTGTATGAATAGTAAATATCCTGTGTCCTCACTCACATGTTTACCCTGGGTGGTGCCCTTCATTCCCTAATGCATGTCTGTGTTCGCATCAGGGATCATTTCCTTTCTGCAGTTAAGAACTTGCTTTGGTATGTCTTGTAGTGTGGGCCATCTAGCAACAAATGCTGCTTGCACTGGTTTGAAAAATCTTTCTTTACCATGTATTTTTTTTAAAAGATTTATTTATTTATTTATTTGAGACAGAAAGAACGAGAGAGAGAGAGCACATGAGAGGGGGGAGGGTCAGAGGCAGAAGCAGACTCCCCGCTGAGCAGGGAGCCCGATGCGGGACTCGATCCCGGGACTCCGGGATCATGACCTGAGCCGAAGGCAGTCGCTTAACCAACTGAGCCACCCAGGCGCCCTACCATGTATTTTTGAAGGACCTTTCCCTGGGTATAAAATTTTTTAGTTGGGATTCATTTTCCTTTCAGCATTTACCAGTGTCACTCCCTTGTCTCCAGGTTTTCACATTTTCTTTTAAAAAGCCATCTGTTAGTTGTGTTATTACTCTTTTAAAGTTAATATGACTTTTTCCCTCTGGCTAGACTTGCTCTTTATTTTTAGTTTTCAGAAGTTTGCTGTAATGTTTTTAGGTATAGTCTTCCTTGTATGTATCCTTCTGGGGCTTCGCTGAGGTTCTCGAATCTGTGGGTTACGGGCCTTCCTCCGCTCTGTGTAATTCTTAGCTGTTCTCTGTTCAAATACTGTTTCTGCCTCATCACCTGTCTTCTTTCGTTTGGGACTTGCATGGGTGCTGGTCCACAGGCCTCACGTGCTCTGCTCTGTCCTTGTCATAGTGTCCCTTCTGGTGCTTTGGTGTAGACCCATTTTAACTGATATTTCTGTGAGCTTGCCGTTATTTTCTGTGTATAGCCGGTCTTCAATGCCTCTGCTGCATTTTAGTTTCCAATATTGTAATTTTCTTTTTAGAATGTCTATTTGATTTGATTCTGTTTATAGCTTTAAGCATTCTTAATCTTTTCATTCTTTTATCCACTTTTAAAATTTTCTTTAACATATTATGCATAGTTATTCAAAAATCTTTGTGTGCTAACTCCAACATATGGGCAATCTGTGAATCTGCTTATACAGTCTTATTTTTATTTTCTTGATTTTTGGTCACCTTATTCTGCCTCTTCAGACGGTGTGCCAGACATTGTGAATGAAAGAACCATAGAGGCTACCAATGGTGTTGATTTCCTCTGGAAAGGATTATCTTCTTCTTACATAGTTTGTTTGTTTGTTTGTCTGTTTAAGTTTGAGCAGCTGATTAGTCAAGAGTTAAGGTGGGTTGCTGTTTTTGTAAGATTCAGCCTAATTCAGTCCCCTCTCTTTCTCTTGGGCATGGTCCTCCTTGGTTATTGATCTGGAGACTGACAGGCACCTGCCTCCTCAGCTCTGAAATGTTGTGTGACATTCACCTCTGTTTTCAGATGTTGATCTTGGGTCTTTTGCTTCTCACTTCCTTCAGCTTCCAGTTCAATTTTGCTGAGGAGGATACTGGCTCTGTGTTTTAGGCAGCCCCGTTCCTCCTGGAAATGTGTCTTTTAAGTGCTTTTAATAGCGGATATTTTCATCTGCCCAGTAGAGGTTTCTGACTCTAGCCCCACTCCCTCCCAACCTCCATTGTTGCCCTAGAACTTAGCAAATGCCCTGAGGATTTAAATTGGTGTTTTTTTGTTTTTGTTTTTTTGTTTTGTTTTTTGTTTTTCCCTATTTCTGGTTTTCAATCCATCATGGCAGTTTATGTGACTATCAGAAGCTCTGCTGGTGGTTCTTCCTCCACTAGAATCCTTCTGTGTTGGCCAAGCCAAATCCTCATATTGTACCTTAGATGTCCAAATATCCTCATAAGAGAAAGTTTCTGGCAATCATCAGCTCTAAGAACCCTTCCCTCCCTGGGATATTTGCTCATCCAGACACTATTGCTACCACAACTCTTTGATGTTTTAAAAATATGGCTCTTGGTGCTTATGTATTTATATTTCATTTGTTGTAGTGGGACCATCAGCTGGCTACAACCTATTACAGGCTACTTTGGCACAAAAGTTCTACATCTTGTTTATAATCTGTTTTTTCCTATTAATATGTTATGAACTAATTTCCTTTTAATAAATGTATGTCAGTAAGTATATTTCTATAACTTTATTTACACTAATCCCCCATGGTTGAATAGATTATTTATTAATTTATATTTTAGCTAATCTTATGTCCTTATGACTAATCCTTAGAGATAGAATAAGAAAATAGTAATATGAAATGCCTTTTCATCATCTTTTCTTCTAAGAGAGTGTTTAGGCTAGCTCATACCATCCTAAAGTCCTTTACCTTAATTTATCAAACAAGCCTTAGATATTTTCCTTCTTTTTAAAAAAGAATTTATTTATTTATTTGAGAGAGAGAGAGACAGAGAGAACAAGCAAGAGCATGAGTGTGGGGAGAGGTAGAGGGAGAGGGAGAAGCAGACTCCCCGCTGAGCAGGGAGCTCAATGCGGGCCTCCATCCCAGGACCCCAGGATCATGACCTGAGCTGAAGGCAGACACTTAACCAACTGAGCCACCCAGGCGCCCCAGATATTTTCCTTCTTTATGGCAAGCTTGTTGTCCTATCTTGTAAAATGTTGACACCACTAATGATTGAGAACGATGCCTGTGTGGGTAAATATTGTTTACATGGGCATCAATAGCCAACAGTCCTTTCAGTTGTGGCCACTGTATTTGTACAGCAGAAGATACATTTCTCTTTTTTATTGGTTGGCTGGCTGCTTTCATTGCCCTATGAAGCAATACTTGAGCAATCCTTAAATATTCTGTCCCTCTTATCTTTACTCTTGCCTCCCCACTTTCACTGATAGATAAGACTCAAAGGGCTGATGAGAGAGAGAGAGGAGTAGAACAGGTTATCTTTAAACCTAGATGATTGTTCCTAGGATAGCTTCTTTCATATAAAGATT
Organism: Mirounga leonina; assembly: GCF_011800145.1. NCBI lineage: Eukaryota > Metazoa > Chordata > Mammalia > Carnivora > Phocidae > Mirounga > Mirounga leonina. The sequence goes on from NW_023270265.1 coordinate 51,724,040, forward strand.
TCCTCAGTCTCTTCATCAGTAAAATGGGTCACGTAAAGGATTCAGAATAGTGCCTAGCACACAGAAAATTAGTAAGCAGTGCTGGCTGCTGTCATTGTCATAGTTGTTTTTGTTGTCACTATCATCATACCATCACCATCATCATCACTGTCATCGTTGCCATTATCATTATCAACACCATCATTATCATCATCACTGTCATCACCACCATCACCATCATCACCATCACCTTCATCATCACCACCATCACCATCGCCATCATTACCATCATCATCATCACTCTCATCATCGCCATTATCATTACCAACACCATCATCATCATCACTGTCATCACCACCACTGCCATCATCACCATCACCTCCATCATCATCATTACCATAATCACTGTCATCATCACCATCACCATCACCACCACCATCATCATCATCACCACCATCACCATCATTACCA
>NW_023270265.1:51724499-51732872 GCF_011800145.1 Mirounga leonina
CACCACCATCATCATCATCACCACCATCACCATCATTACCATCACCACCATCACCACCACCACCATCACCACCATCATCACCACCATCACCGTCACCATCATCATTACCATCACCATCATCATCACTCTCATCATTGCCATTACTACCAACACCATCATCATCATCACCATCATCATCATCATCATCACTGTCATCACCATCACCTCCATCATCATCATTACCATCATCACTGTCATCATCACCATCACCATTATCATCACCATCACCTCCATCATCATCACCATCATCACCATCATCATTACCACCATCATCATCACCATCATCATTACCATCACCATCATATTCATCAACATGGTCATCACCATCATCACCATCACCACCATCATCATTACCATCACCTTCATCACCATCATTACCATCATCACCATCATTATCATCATCATCATCACTATCATCAACACCTCTACTTTGGAATCAGAATCTTCAAGGATGAGGCTGAAAGTCTGTATTTTGAATTCATGCCCAAGCTGTTCTCACATTGGCACTGGTCCTTAATTAATATTTGCTAACAACCATTGGCCTAAAAAGTGTTTTAATCATCTCCTCCTTTTGTATTAGTTGATTCCTACTTTTGATTCACCAGATTTTCTGGAAGCATGCCCATATTGCGAGTTTTGTTTCATAGAGGAATGCCCTAAAACTGTTTATTATTATGTTTCCCTCGTTGTGCAAAGACTGAGGTGTGAGTGGCCATGGAAAGAATATTCCTGCATCATTTGGAAACCCATTAATGATGGTCCTGCTCACATGTTCCTTGGACTTCATATAAAGGACTTTATATTTTGGAATTTGGGGTGTGTTTTTTTTTCCTCTACCATTATCCAGTGTTTCTGTAGTATTGATATTTAAATCTCATAACAAAAATTTTAATAAAGCAATATACATGCAGTGGACTGTTCTCAGTGTTCAGGCTAAGGGAGGTATTCTCAAGCAGATATGTATCTAGCAGATAATGATGTTTTTGTTGTTATCGTCATGTCCAGGAAACTCAGAATTAGATGTCATGCTCCATTTTGCTCTGTTTGTTGATACATCACTGTCCATCCTTCTCCATTCCTCCCTTTCTTATTCTTGTGGTAAATTTTGACTGTATGTGGGCCTCTTATCGTGAATGGTTTCAAACCTTCTCTAGCATTTGTTGGTGGTGTAAATAATACATTCATTATAGATTCATGGTCTCTAACTGCAACTGGGCCATCAGTGCTGCCTAATGACATTGCAAGTCTCCAGTTTATTCTCTTATCCTCCGCAATGGCTTTTTCAGATCCTTTCCATCCTCCTCCTATCTCTGACCAGCTTCCACATTTACTCGTAGCTGAATTATCACTCCCCACTAATCACAGAAAATAGAAGCTGCCATCTGGAACGCCCTCTTTTCCTACAAATGGGTCTGCTCCCCCATGCATCTCTTCTCTTTCTTTGCTGTCAGAATCCAGGAGGCACTCTCTTCTGTCTGAGGCAGGTGTCCCAGAGTGGTCTGCGTTCTCTCCCACCTGCCCAATCCCCTGTTCTCTCTGCCACAGCTTTGACTCCCCTTCTCCTCCCAGGCCTTGCCCTCAGCATGTAAACATGCTTAGTCATATACACTGAAATGGAAGCTCCTTCCCAGCCCCACTTCACCCAGTCTCTGCTTCTTCATCACTGTCTGGTTTCTTGGACAAGTTCTGTGCTTCTTTCCCTCACTGAGCTGCTCAGCCCACCTCCTCCTGCCCTCAGCTCCCACACGGTCACCAGTGAATGGGAGTGTCCACTGGGGGGGCATGTGGGCTTTCAGCTTCTATGGAGGCTGCTCCGCACAGTGACCAGGAGCGCAGTGAGCTCTGGGGCTGGGCACCTGGTGCACATTCCAGTGTGGCCCAGTCCACGCCGGCTGGTGATATATGGCTAGCTGACCTCTCCAGCCTCAACCTCCTTAACTGTGGAATGGGAACCCGACTGGTGGGGGTCCTCACCGTGGGGCGGCTGTGAGCAGTGAGAGAGAAGGCACTGAAGCAGTGAGTGCTGCGACAGGGGCAGAGCCACCTTCCCTGAGCCCCCGGGGGTCCCCCCTGCATTGTCTGTGCTGAGGCTGTTGCCATCAGGTGGGCTCTGCGCAACAGGGACATGGCCCCCGGCGAGCACGTCCTCTTGATCTGTTCCTTGGTGGTTGCGGTCTCGGTGCTGGGCCGGGCCGGAGGGGAGCCTTGGTGCCCGCAGCACCCCCAGCGCTCCTGTCTCGCTGTCACCCTGCTCCACGAGCTGCAGACAGATGGCGGGCTGTTGGTGTAGGAGAGGCCGTGTCTCCCGCATTGTTGGTCTGCCACAGCCCCTGCAGAGAGAAGTGCTGGCTGGATGTTGGTGCCACAGCAGTCTGCTCTGCAGAGGGCCACTGTGACCGGGGTGCCAGGCCGCTGCACCACCAGAGGTCAGTCAGCACGACCGCAACGTGATGACCCGTGGCTTTGCCAGCAGCCCCCCCTGCCCCACCCCGGACTCCCCGCTCCATCCACTTGGCTTTTATTCAGATATTCATATATTCCAAAAGGGACACATCTAAATGAATTATGTTTGCAGGGCCGACTCTAGAATCTGCAGGGTTAGTCTTCCTTGGGGGCAGGCATGGGGGTTCCTCTCACTTCCTAGGGGAGCCCCTCTTCATCCTCCACTCATTCTTGTGGGTGCCCCAGACTCCCCTCCCCCTCCTGGAGCTCTGGGTGCATCATGTCCGTCTTCATTGGAGCCTGTCTGCCCAAGGCAGATGAGACTTCAATGCTGACCCCAGGAGGGGCGTTGCATCCCTCTTGGAAAGCATTTTGCACCAACAGAAGGCTGCAGAAGGCTTCCTGGCACGGGAGTCCCCACACACAGGGCGCAGCTCCGTAGTGATGTGGCAGCCAAACCTACCCGGGCTCTTAAATCTCATTTAAATTTTTCTTTTGCTTTGAAGTAGCAGCATTGGACCCACCCCCAGTGGCAGCCCTTGTGTGCCTCATTGGGGGGCCTCGGTGTGTGAAGGGGAGGTGGTGAGGGGGTTGAGATCCTGCTCTGACAACCCCAGAGCCAGGCACGCAGGTTCCTAAGAACCAGCTCCCGACTCCCCTCGCCCAGCAGCTTGGGCCGTGGAACGTTTTTGCTTCAAAGACCTGTGCTGCGCTTGTGGAAAATGACATAAATGTTCAGAGAGTGTGAGGGGCTTGTTCTCTGAAGGCTGCACAGTCCTTCAGGCGCTTGGGGCAGCTCATGAAAGCTGCAGAGTGCCCCGAGTGTTCTTACCGCTGCCCCTGGGTCCGTTAGCGTGTCTGCCCAGCTGGTGTGGGCACCTGGCCTTGACCCCGAGGCTGAGGCTGGCTTCCCTCTGGAGCGTCGCTCAGATCTGCAGTAGCTGCTTTGGAATGGCTTCTGTGGTGGGTTTGGGGAACTGAAGGCCCATGTGGGGTGAGGGGCTCTGTGTGGAGGGTCCTCAGCTCTAGGACGGGCAGCATGTTTCCTGAACTGACCCTGGCCTGCCCCGGACACCTCAGGACCTCTTCCCCCTTCTTTGCCAGGACCAGTTTGGGACTGGACCTCCTTTCTGTGACCAGAGAGCCGGGAGTGTGCTCTTCCGTGCTTACTTAGCCTTAGTATCTCAGTCATGAGTGAGGTCTCCGCGGAGCTGGGCCTTGTTCTTCTTTGTATTATGTTCAGGATGTGCTTGGTAGGCGAGTAGGGAAGTCAGCCTCAAAAAGCCATAATCAATGGACAGTTGCTGTGGAGGGTGCCTTGCCCCCCCCCCCCCCGATTTCAGCCCAGCTACTATGGGCAGTCCTGGGAGAGCTCAGACCCTCCTGGTGCTGGCCGTGTCCCCCACCCCCCAGCATGTGCTGCTCACGGGGCCACAGCTGCAGCCCAGAACTGTGGGGGAGGGAATGTCGCAGCGAGGAAGGGGAGCCGATGGGTGCTTGGTGGCTGCACCCATCCTCTGGGTGGGCGGTTCTGGGGGGACCTGGGGACTGTCCCTGCTGGCTTGTCCCCCCTCCCGGTCCTGTTCCCACTGCCCACTCCTCGTCCTAGGATTGGCTCCCAAGTGCTCCTCACTGTTGCCCTTTTCAGCGGAACCCAACCTGGGATATAGGCTCACATGAATGCCCAGGTGGAAGGGACTCATCAGGCTGCCTTGGAACCCAGGGCACTCGGGGAGTTTTCTGAGGGGTCCGGGTGTCCAAGTTCAGGAGCAGGTGGGATGCCTTCTAGCGTTGGGGTACCCAGCTTAGGCGTTTGGCCTCAAGGTTCTGGTCATGCAACAGCTCCTGAGGAAGGGGCTCCTGGCCATCTCCCTTCCCTATTGCTCCTCCTTGAGCCAAAACACACATGGTTTCTACCCTTGGACAGGGTCCCTGAGGTGGGAGAACCCCAGAGGTCAGGCCTGTCTCCAGTGCCTGTGGTCTCATGAGCCTCCCCGCTTGGCCTTCACCTTGCAATGTCCTGCCGAAGAAGAGCCCAGAGGAGGCCCTCTCCTTCGGGTTCCTGGTTCTTCCTGCACAAACTGTGGAGGAGAAATACGTATTTGTTCCCAAGGTTTAAGTTAATAAATAATACATGACAGAGGCAGCTCGTAGGAAGTCATATTTGCAACACCTCTGACTGAGGCCCCATCATTACCAGCCCGGGTCCCGAGCCAGGCCACGTGGCGTGGAAACAGCTGTGGTTTCTGAAGTGCCCTGGGTTCATGGTGCTTTGTGTTTTCACTTCTGCACAAAGCTGTGCTTCCCCCTGCAGAAGCTAAATAATGGAACACTGCGAGCTTTTGCGTGATCCTTAATATTCACATCTCAACGGGGTTTCCTAAGTGCCGAGTTGATATTTTTGTGCAGTGGCAAAAGAACAAAGCCATGTTAAATTCTAAGATGTCTGCTAAAATGCCATAGGGTTTGTCATTTTGTTGATGCCTTAACATTTTTGTTGTTTGAGTGTGCCTGAGTGAAAATTACATGTCCTGTGGTGGGGAAGAGATAAAAATGGTTCATATTGTGTGGCATTAGGACAAACCATGCCTCTCCATCGTGGAGGCTGCTCGATGCTGACCTCCCTCCTGGGCTGGGGTGGTCCACCTTGCACTGTCCTTTTGGTAGATTCCCAGAGAGCAAGCATTAAGGTTTAGCCCAGTAGATTTAAGACTTACTTTGCCACTCTTGCCTCTGGAAATGCTCCATGCACTAGACACTGAATTGGCCAGTGTGAGCAAGAATGATCCCTGTTAGCAAATGTGCTTCCTCGAGAATCTGGTGGACTTTTGAGACCTCCATCCCAGGAAATATGCATATTTTAAATGCATGTTGAGAATGATTATAGGGGGTCTTGTACCAGCTGAAAGCCACTCATTTGCCCCAGATGAAAAACAAATTTCTAATCTGTGGGAAAGAAGCCTACTGGCTGGATATTTGAGAATCATGGGTTTTTTCAAGAAACAGGGCAGTAGACTCCAGGCCAAGTGTAAACTCACAGATAAGTAGGTCAACGCAGATTGTAGGGCTCTACTTAAAACACCGGCTGTTGGGAGAAAGATGGTATATTTTCTCTGCGGCATCGAGAAATGAATTTGCATATTATGGGACTAGATGTGCTTTCTGGTCACATTGCTTTTTGTGGTTTTCTGTGGGAATAAAGTGAGGGCCATTCTATGGCATCAAGAACTGCAAGTAAAAAAAAGAAAAGGAAAGGAAAGAAAAAGAGAAAACCACCTAGCCACCATTTAAAAAATTCAGGTGGAAGCTGTAATTGAGGAACTGGTGGGGCTGATGTGCTTGGTGGGATCAGTAACTTTTAACACGAGGGCAGTGGGTTGGGATGGTGCTGGGCGAACCAGGAGGGGCAGGGGAGGCTCTCCAGGGGGAGGTCACGAAGTTAGTAACTTGGAGTAGCCCAGGGTAGGACCATGACTTAGCTGTTCTCAGCAGGTGAGGCCAAGCCCACACCGGGGGTGGCATCAGTGGGGCAGAGAGAGCTCTCTGGAAGACACTCCGTAATCCCGCACAAACCACAGAACTGCCAAGCTTCTGGAAATGGGAATTGATGAAGGCAGCAGCTGGGGCAAAGACTGCTCCCACAGACCGACCTCTCCCCGTCTGACTCTTACCAAGGGCATCTTGAGGGAGAAAATAGAGTTTCACGTGTGCCAGTCACTTCATTTTTTTTGTGAAAGAGCCTCCCTTCTGTATCCCAGGGACTTGTCCAAGCTGATTGAGTTTGTTTTTCTTTCAGTAGTGATCAGAGCAAAGAGCCCCAGGAATAATTTTCTCTTTGGAAGTTTCCCTCTAAGGGAAAAATTAAAAACATTCTATTAAGACATGCAACCTTGTTTGTTTGTTTTGGAGGGAAAAAGTGTTAATTTTTTTTTTCCATTTTGAAACTCTTTAAAAGCTAAGTATGAATGTGTAGGTTGTCCTACAGGACATTTGAATGATGTCTAACTATATGTGTCATTAAAAATGCATATTTTGATATTTCTAAGATAATGCATGTTTTTTCCCCAAATATGAAATTGAAATGGTCTAGAGAAAATGTAATGAGCGTATTAACCAGCTTCCATGTTTCCAGAGCAGTGTTACTTAGAAAAGCCATCCTTGTTGGCCTGGAACCAAGCATGATGTAAGAGGAGGCCAACATATACTTGGTGAGGGCCATGGAAGGTTCCCCTGGATGCTAGGGAACTTGGGGAAGGGGGATCTCCGTTTGCTCCCTCGCTTGCTCTTCTGCTCACCTTAGAAATGTGCTCTGAAGCTTCTCCCGGTTTCTCTGGTTTCTGAGCTGAGAAAGGGGGCTAGCCATCTCCCTTTCCTTTTGTATAATAAAAAATGGTTTAAAAGATACTTGCACTTACAAATTCAAAACATTTCAAAATGTGGAGGGATATCCCCCAAGGAGGTATGAATTTCAATCTTAAAAAAAGGGAGTTAAGACAGAGAGTGGCCCTCGAGAAGCCACAAGGAACCGTTCCAAGCGCTGGGTTTGGGAGCCTCCTGCTGCTCACTGCCACCAAGCTCGAGGGGGGTGGGAGGGGGTGCACACACTCTTGGGGTTGGGGCAGCTGAGCCAAGCCCAGGGAGCAGATCTAGGGCCTATCCTCGTGTCCTCGAACAAGAGGGAGTGTGCAGCTCCCACCTGAAAGCACCCAAACCCAGCCAAGCTCAGGGGGCAGCCAGAAGGGTAGGGGGCAGAGGCTGGTGAGACACAGAGGAAGGGAGAATGTTCTCCAGCCCCAGCGGGGTTTTCCCACTGAGTCAGGTGCAGGCTGTGAAGGAAGCTGATCCCCTAAAGGGGAAGCCTGTGGCTCCTTCCCTAACCAGGTGGAGAGCAGGCGTGTCCTCCTGGCCTTTCTGTCCCAGGACTTCCAGCCCTCTGCAGCGTTGACAGTGGGATGGCCTGTGAGCGGGGACATCCTCGAGTCTTCACTATGGAGTGGCGGTGGTGGCTTTCAGGCCCAAATGCGTCTTGGGTGTGAACCCGCTCAGCAGGTGGTCATGACCTCAGGGGTAGCCCTTCATTTAGTGCTCCAGTGGCCCACACGATGGGGCTTTCATTGCGGCCAACTCCCGAGCAAATGGCAAACAGGAAGCACGTCCATCCTGGGAGGGCCTGGGAGGGCCACTGAGAGCCTCACGTTGGGAGTTAGGAACGCCGTTCCCATCCAAGAGGACGTCGTAGGCCTGTTTGGCTGGGTTGGACCTTGGCAAAAGTACCCACACTTGGTGTTTCATTGCATCCTATCTACTAATTAACCCTGTTGGATTTTATGTCTGTCATTGTGGTTCAGTCATTAGAGAATGAAAAACGAGGGGTACAGAATGGTGTATCTTATTCCATGTAATTATTTGGGTGTTTTGCACATTTTAAAGGGGTGTAACATTCTGAAGTTTCTTTAGCCATTTTGTAAGAAAAATAAGAATACACCTGCACTTGGTTTGTTGGGATCTGTGTAAATGCTGTATGAATGAAGACCGCAGATGTGACAGTAAAAATATGTTGCGGCCTCTTCTATGAACCGGTCCTCATGGAACCCAGTAACTGCAAATGATACAGGGGGTCCTTTAGAGATAGTTCCTCTTCTTGCACGTTTTTGGTAAAGCTTAAAAAATCTCTCATAGATTCATGGCATTACCTTGTGGTATTTTCTGACAGTGTGAATTTTCTTCTTTCTTTTTTTATTTATCCAAAATACGTCCTTCTTTACCATCACTGTATCTTTTTTCAATTTTTTTTTTTTAAGATTTTATTTATTTATTTGACAGGGAGAGACAGCGAGAGAGGGAGCACAAGCAGGGGGAGTGGGAGAGGGAGAAGCAGGCTTCCCGCCGAGC
>NW_023270265.1:51732882-51753980 GCF_011800145.1 Mirounga leonina
GGAGAGGGAGAAGCAGGCTTCCCGCCGAGCAGGGAGCCTGACGCGGGGCTCGATCCCAGGACCCTGAGACCATGACCTGAGCCGAAGGCAGATGCTCAACGACTGAGCCACCCAGGCACCCTAGCATGTTAGTTTTTGATAGTCTTTATTTTATTTATTTATTTATTTTCTTTAAAGATTTTATTTATTTATTCATGAGAGATAGAGAGAGAGGCAGAGGGAGAAGCAGACTCCTTGCTGAGCAGGGAGCCCAACGCGGGGCTCGATCCCAGGACCCCGGGACCACGACCCGAGCCGGAGGCAGACGCCCAACGACTGAGCCACCCAGGTGCCCCTCTTTTTTTCAATTTTTAACATCGTGGTCAAACACATGTAACGAAATACATCACCCTAGCCCTTTGTGACCGCACAGTGGGTCGCACAAGCCGCGTGGGTAATGTGCATCCCCGGAGCTCGTCACTGTGAGACCAGCACCCCGTCGCCAGGAGGCACGAATTCCCACAGCGGCTGGCAGCCACCGTTCTACTCCATCTCCGTGGTTTTGACGACTCTAAGTACCTCACGTAAGAGGAATCAGACAGTATTTGTCTTTTAGTGACTGGCTTATTTCACTGAGCGTGATGTCCTCAAGGTTCACCCAAGAGTCCATTTTCTTTTGAGATGACGGACTGGTCACATGTTTGTATTTATCCAACAGCCAAAAGAAATTGGAGTCCACACCAACCTGCCCGAGATGAAAGGTACATAACGATACTGCTGCTCATGACCATGGGGAGTCAGCAGGAAACGCTGTGTTGCAGTGCTTCGGTCTCTCCCATTGCTTCCTGGCTGCGTGGAGGATGGTCCCTGGAGAGGTGGGGACGGCTTCCCCTTTCCATTGGAGCTGGAGTTATGGGCATGGGGGCTGGTCTCCAAAGTTCAGGCCAGGGTGTTTGGCCCACGCATCCAAGAAAGAGAAGACGGTGGAGCCTTGCACGGTTTCTGGCTTCCAGGAGTGTAAACTCTGTTTGCAGTGAGGCTCTGTAGGATAGGGCATCCTATATCCAATCAAACCAGTGAGCAAGATGAAGACTGGGCAGTCCAAGCGGAGGGTAGAGGTGAGGGCGCCCTCATGTGTGCTCAGTAAGGGCAGGGGTAGCTGAGGACGTCCCTGGGGGCTTAACCGTCTCTGCTGTGTGCTGCATCCCCCGGGAGCTCAGGCCCAGGCTTCTCATGCTGTTCTCCACCACAAGGAGCCAGGCTACTCTGAGCGCAACGTGTTCCACGTTTGGAGCAAGAACTCCAGACGGACCTGGAATGTCTTGTTGTGAGAAAACAAAGAGATACTCCAGTACTGGAGGAGGTGTGACTATGGAGCCAGATTAGAGGGGACACCCCTGGCTACAGTCCGAGCTCAGAAGCAGGTCGGTGATGACAGTCCCAGCGACTGTAGCTGAGTTCCTAAGGGGTGTCAATACAGGATGACCCTCCAAAGGGGCAAAACGTACAACACATGTTAGAGAAAGTTTATAGGAACCACTGGGAATCATTGGTCGGTTCCGAATCATGGCAACTACGCGTGTATGACCAGCTCCTTGACATAGACATAGAATCCCATCGAGTCTGGGAGGATGCAGGGAAGGATTTGTGAATGTGACAATTCACTATTAAACCACCAGCTAACAACTATGAATGAGGTGCTGGGACCCCTGGGACCCAGTGGGCTTTCTGAGATGCTAGAAATCTGAGGTGCTCTTTCAAGATGCCTGGGGGCTGACAGTGCTGCCTGGTCCCCAAGAAGTGACACAGACTTGATGAACCTTGAGAACATGGTGATACCTGGTGTCTGTAGCGACTTCCCATGAAGGGCAAAGGCGGTTTGCGTAAGTCCTGCATGATTAAGGATGTAAACCCCACAGCATAAAAGAATCTTGGTACAAGAAGAATTAGCTTCTCTGTTAAGACCCTGATTTGCTAATTTGTAGAGATAGTACCAACACCAGCTGTTGCCCCCTGAAGTCCCCAGTTAGGGGCCTCAGCATTCTGGAAAGGGTCTCTGTCTGCTCATCCTCTGTGCAGCACTGTTTTCTCATCAGGAGCTTGAGCTCACTGTAATGTGTGTATGGGTGAGTGAGTGTGAGTGCGCGTGAATGTGTGAGTTCTGGTCCTGGTGGGATGGTGGATGGATGGTGAGGATGACTTGCAGGTTTGGGGAAGAAGGGGTTGTCTTTAGACAAGGTGAGTTTGAGGCACGTGTACGACATCCAAATGGTGACTAGAAATATCCTGTGGAAAGGTCAGGATTAAAGGTGGCTTGTTGGGCGGTACTGGCTTAGGGGTGGGTCGGTGAGATCACCTGGATGTGGCTGACAGAGCAGGGTGAAGGTCAAGGCTCTGTGCGATCCCAGTGGCCCGTGGATGGGAGCTTCGGAGAGGCCAAGTCATGCACTCAGGTCCTCCGTGGAGAGGGAAGCTGGGAGTGGCGCCAGCCTCCCTGGCTCCCTGGTGGTGGCTCCACACTTGGGACTCTAGGTGCTCGAGGGGACCCTAAAAGTCACCCGGTCAGAACCCTGGCTCTGATAGATGCTGGCTGCATGACATCAGACAAGGGGCTGACCCTAAGTCTCATTCTCCGTATCTGTGAAGACCTCAGTGGTGCCCCCCCACCCCTCCGCCAGAGTGGCGAGGCTTCCACGAGATGACGTATGTACAGTACCTAGAACAGTGACTGCACACGGTAAGCATTCTGAAGGGCTTGTAGTTCGTATGAATCAGGATGCCTTCCAACTACCTTGCAGACAAGGTATGACAGAAGGACTTAGCTTAGATCATCCCTCTGGCGGGCTCCTCAGACTGTCAGCAGGGGTCTCTTCAGCAGATGAACCAAGCGGATAGTTAAGATGCCCTTGTCTGCTTCTGGAGGGAAAAGCGTCTGCATCTTTCTGGAGCCCTTGGAATGTGACGCTCACCTGCTCACTTTTCCTCTGCAGCGATGGAGGGGCGGAGGGCTTCCCTGTGGTGGGGTGGCCCAGAGAGAAAGGGGGTGAAGGATTTCTATTTATCTCAAATAAAATGTTCCATCTGCTCTCGATCTGTGTTGATAACCCCATATCATGTGGGGCTGGGCCAGCAGACACCACTGAGTTTACGGGGCCACCTGCCAAGCAGCTAAAGACCTTCCTTCTGGATCTAAAGTTCTTAGGAAAAAAATATGTTGAGTTTAATATTGAACTCTAAGTAAAATCTGGTTTGAGTTATTTTTAGGTACAGATTTATGAAATTGTAATGAAATAATAATGTAAGGAGAGCCACTGATCCTGGACATATATTAACACTAGAACAAGATAATACAGCAAATATTTCCAGTATGTATGTTTTTGAAAAGTACAATCTAGCATTTTGTACATGTCAAAGTGATCAATATCCTTTGTTAGCTCAGACCAGTCAGCGCTTTGTTATTTAGGAATTGGGTAACATCCCCTTTCAATTAAAGTCCCGATCCTTATGAGTTAGAATGAAAGCATATTGTTCTTCCTTTTTGCCCCTTTTCTCCAAAGGCTGTTCTTAGTGCCCTGCCACCCTGAGCAGGGTGCTGTGTAGGGTGGTTTTGTATTGAACTCTTTCCAAATCCAGCTGAATCCTGGGAGGGCATGCCCACAAGGACAGCACCTCCGCTCCTTCTTCTGTTCTCCCCCACCAGGCCCCAGCCTGCGGAGCCTGCAATTCAAGAAGGGAGGACTGAGGGGGCCCCAGGGAACCATGCCGTGGAGGTTTTCCAGGGAGTAGGAAAGCAGAAAGCTCTGGGCTTGAGGCCTGAATGGGTTTGGAGGAATTTATACTGTATGCCTCTGACCCCTCAGTGTCTCCAAAATGTCTGGCTTCCATTTCTTCATCAAAAGGTACGACGTTACATTGGGGATCTGTGTGCTTGGCTGTATGCATGTATTCTGACAGTGGGACTGTGAGTTCAAATATATGATTTTCAGCTCCCACCGTGGCCCAGAGAGACCCCAGGAGATTTAAAATGTCTCAGTTGATATTTCTCTCTAAACCCTGAAACATTGCTTTGACTCCTACTTGTGCTGCAGGAGTGCAAATTAAGGCACATCTCTTCCATCCCATTAGATGGAAGAGAACGCATTAGTTCTCAGAGCAGCCTGGAGACAGGGAAGCCAGTGGGACTCACCTCTCCCTCACCTCTTCCTCCCGCCCTGGACCTGGCGGCAGGTCACTTGATTCTGAAGTGGTGCCTTTGCTACCGAGGCTGAGGGCCAGTCGGGGGGGCAGGGGGCTGGGAGAGCCTGCAGGTGGCCTGATGGAGGGGGTCCTGCCCAGGGCTGGGGGGTTCTGGTGGAGGAAGAGACACTTCTGGAGGTCTGACTCCTTCAAACTTGGCTTTTCTTCCAAGATGTGTCCCTTGAAATGTAATAAAACAAAGGTCACTGTGCATTCAGTAACCTTGGCTCTAAGCTAAGTGGTTTCATTTTCAACAATTAGGTCCCATTGTTGGCAGATGCCTGATACCAGCTAGTGGAAGGTAAGAACAACTAACTTTTGACCAAGTGAAGTTTTCTTTACAATTAAACGGCTCTTCTCTTCCTTTTCTCTTCAGCTTTTAGTGTCTTTCCTCTGTGAACTACTTTTGGTTATTAAGAAGTCTGACAGGGGTGCCTGCCTGGGCGGCTCAGTTGGTGGGGCATCCAACTTTTGATTCCAGCTCAGGTCATGATCTCAGGGTCATGAGATCAAGCCCTGCATTGGGCTCTGCACTGGGCATGGAATCTGCTTGAAATTCTCTCTCTCCCTCTACCCCCGCCCCCCAGTGTGCATGCTCACACACACTCTCTCTCTCTCAAAAAGAAAAAACAAAAGTCCGATGTGGGTTTGCTGTCCTGGGTCGTGTGAAGGCATTGCGACACACCAGTGCATGCCAGTGTCTTCAAGGTCTGCACCCTCTGCTGTGCGTAGGGAACTCGCTGCGGGGTCTGGGGTCAACATTTCTGCGTGTGTCAAATGGTGCTCAGTCTAACTTCCTCCACCACCAAAATAAAACTGAAAACAAGCCTTGGATCATTCAGCTAAATACGCGTTTGTCAGAGATAAGAAACTCACACACAACAATGAACTGTTGCTTCGGGTAGAAACAGCCCCTGCGTCTCCTTGTGCATCTAACTCATGACAGCTCTCTGCTGCACCATACCAGCAGGTTCTGGGGATGTTAGAGTTGATTTTTCAAATGTGATGCCATTACATATACTTTTCTTTGACCCAAAGGTCTTGGTATGGTATGAGGTGAATTACTGAAAGCCACTGTCTTGGTTTCTTTACAGGAATTGCTGCACTGTGGCTTATTTATGGGTACTGCTTATTGGATTTAAGAAGATACATAAATGATTATTTACAGGTACAGTTCTCCCAAGTATGGGAATGAAAGCTCTGCAGTATTGCTTGGGAGCCTAGTTTAGGGGTTGCTGGAGCTCTATCCAGCTCCAGTCCTGTCCTTTCCAACACGGAGTCTCATCTTGAAGGTCCTTAGGGTTGCAATATGAGCTGGTGGCTGGATGGGACACCACTTACCCTGTTATACTATTGGGAGACAAGATGAGGGCGTGACACAGAGCAGAACTCACAGGCATGGAGAGTGACGAACGGACTCAGGGGAGTTTTTGTTGGCTTGGTGCCTGTTTGGTGGTGGTGGGAGAGATAAAAAGGGATCCTCGAGGATGGATGGAAGCTGGTGGGAGCCCAGGAAGAGGCTGAGGAGGAAGGTGATGCACACACATTTGGACAGGTTGGGTTTGAGGGCCTGGATGACCTCCAGGCTCAGTTCAGGGGAGACAGTGGGGCTGCAAGCACAGCTCTGTGTCCTGAAGTCAGCAGGTGTAGAGGGAAGAGATCACTCTGATCTTTAATGCTTCATTCCTTCTCCTTGTGTTCAGCTGTTCTTTTTCTGTTTTAAGACCTTTCTTCTTTTCTAATATGAGAGCATAATGTTAGAAATCATTCCATAAGCATCGCCTTTGCTGCATCCCACACATTTTGACCTGTCATGTTTTCATTTTCATTCAGTTAAAAATATTTCCTAATTTCCCCTCTTACCTCCTCTTTGACCTATGGATTCTTTAGAAATGTGTTGTTTAATTCAGCATTTGGGGGCATTTTTCAGATCTCTTTCTGTTATTGATTTTCAGTTTAATTTCATTTGGGTCAGAGAACCTACTTCGTCGGGCTTAAATTGTTTTATATTTGCTGAGGTTTGTTATAAGACCCAGATTGTGGCCTATCCTAGTGAATATTTAATTTACTCTTGAAAAGCATGTGTCCTTGTATGGAGTGTTCTGTAAGTGTCAGGTCTCACTGGTTGAAAGTGTTCTTTACATTTCCCATATCCTTCCTGACTTCCTGTCTACTCATTTTTTCAATTTCTCAGAGACGACTGTTGAAGTTCCTGACTGTATTTATAGCTTTGTCTGTTTCTGCCTTCAGTCCCATTAGTAGTACGACTTCATGTATTTTGAAGCTCTGCTAGGTGCATGGACATTTAGGACTGTTATGTGTTCTCGGTGACTTATATCATGTCCGTCTGTATCCCAGATAGTGTCCCTTGTTCTGCAGTCTGCTTTCTCTGATGTTAATATAGCCACTCCAGCTTTCTTTCTTTTCATTAGTGTTTATACGTTATATCTTTTTCCATCCTTTTGCTTTTAGCATATGTGTGTGTATAAACCCGTTTAATATATAACCCATATCTACATATAGAGATGAGATATAGATATATGTCTTTATATTTAAAGTATGTTTCTTATAGACAGCATATATATTGGTCATGCTTCTTTATTCAATCTGGTCATCTTTGTCTTCTAATTGATTTTTAAAAGACCATTTACATTTAGTGTAATTATCCATAATGTTGAATTTAAAACTAATTGCACCCTGTTTCTTTTTCTCCTCTGATTATCTTAGTGTGCTATTTTCTTAAAGGTTTTACCTCCTGCTTCCATCCCTCTCTCTCCTGCTCTCCCCCAGTGTTAATGGAACCTCATGTCAACATGTACACCACTCTGTCTCATGTTGCCCTGCACCTGCTTCCTCCCTTAGCATCGAACCTCTTTGTGGGCAGGGCCCCCCTCCCATCCGTCCTTGTAACCCCAACGCCTGTGCACATAGCTGTTCAGTAAATGCTTACACTGAGCAGGTCTTTTGTTTAGAGCCTATCAGCTCGCCCTGGTGGAGAGAGTCTCACTGGAAATGGTGATTGACCAGCTTGCATTTCTGTTTCTGCCCCAGGTAATTCTGGAGATCCCAGTTTCACCTTTTTTATTTGGTTTACTTTCCTTCCTAAAATCAGGGACACAGTTACTCCAAAAAAAAAACGGTGATGTCTGAAATAAGAAACAAGAAATTCACCAGGGGCCTGTGGCTGACAGGAGTTCCTTTAGTGGGCTTACCTCTGCATTATTTACCTTAATCTCAATCTGGAAAAGGAACGCAAACAAATAAATGGAAAGGAAGGAGGGCAAGCATTTGGTCACCACAGAGCCACAGAGAGGTTTGAGCCCACTGTATTGTTGTGAAGCCACTTCACTGCAAGTGCCGTCTTTCCTTGCGAAAATGAATCTCAGACACAGAAGACAATGTTTGTTTTGCCCCCGTTTAATACTTATTTTCCAGTGGACTGACTCACTCTGTGGAGTCAAGTCTCTTGCATTTGCCTAGCAGCTTATTTGGGGAAGAAAATAGCCTTGTCATGTCATATTAACAGCGCCAGAACATTCCATCTGGCGGCCGCTCAGCCTTGCTGCTGTGCTGACCTGTGTGCAGAAAATCAGTGCCGGCTCCCCAAAGTGCTCTTGATTTCTTGATTTGGCCATTTGTCAGGTTTCCATCATTTGTGCCCCTGGGTGATGCTCTCTGAGGATAGAGGAGCCTTTAAAGGAATAGAAAGTTTATCCATTGTTGCAAAACATGAGTAGCTACACTGCCAGGCGTGGGACTGGAGTGGAGAGCTTGTGAGGACCATGCCTTCTGGGAGGAGTCGGGACCTGGTATGCTGTCAGCAGTCTTGGGTTCAGCAGAGATGCCGGCTGAGGACGGGGGAGCAGTGCCGCGAGACCGGCCTCGTCCTGGTGCTCTAGAGAGACCAATATGGGGATGACAACCTTTGGTCCCTTTGGATATTTAGACTGCAGCATTTATGAGAAAATATTAACTCTATAATAGATGTGAGTTTTCTAACCTGTTTTTAAGTGAATAATGTAGAAAAAGAGACGTGATGTCTGGTTCTGCAGCAGGTATTTTATATGCATTGTCTCAGATCGGGGAGTGATCATGATGTCCCTTCATGCATGACAAGCCTGTGGACAGGTCATTTATTCTCCATCCATGTGTGTGTACATGCGTGTCTCTGTGTGCATGTGCGTGTATGTGAGCGTGTGTGCATGTGATAGACAGGGAGGGTCCAGCAGCCCACTGAGTAGGACTGACTATCTTCTGAAGCTTGATGCTCTCTGGGCTCTCAGGAGCACAGAGTTGCCTTTGCTGGCTTGTGGTGAAGCCAATGAATCCAGTGTGAGTTTGCTCACACAATTTATGGGCCTTGTCTCCTTTGGTTTGTGCTGTTCACAAGAAACCAGTAAATGGAGAGTCTGGCTCAGCTGCTGCAGAATCTGGGGTAGCTTTTCATCAGGTTGACATGCCAATGTGTATAAAACACTTGAGACACGTGTGGCTGAGGGGGTTGGAGTTTCTTCTGGAAGCAGTCATTGTTGGGGTCCATCCCCTCTCTGTGGGGTGGTCACCGAGATGCCCAGGCCTCGCCAAGAGCAGCCGTCACCCAGGGAACCAGCGAGGCTCTTCTGTCCTCTGGCCTCAGTTGGGGAAGCGAAGGGAACCAGCAGCTGGTGTGAGGGTTCTGAAGGGCTGGGTCCCAGTGGGGCAGTGCCGGAGCCTTCTCTGGCTGTTTCCAAGCATGAAGCAGCCTCCCCAAGGAGACAGTGACCTAAATGGGGTCAATTAAGCTGGACAGAACGACTCATTTAATGTCTCATCCACAAAAGCCAAAGAAGAGAGAGCAGAGCCAGGCATGATCAGTGAGAGCAGCCCAGAGGGAGGCAGAGCTGAAGATGCCCCTTTCTGGCAGCCAGGCCTACTTCCTACCCTGCCCTGTGCCTGTTTAACAACAACCCGGGTTTGTCGAATGAGATGAACACATGAGGCGGTGGCCCACCAGGTGACAGGTGAGGAATGCACATGCTTGGTTTGGCCTCCATTATCTTCCTCTCCTCAGGTGATGCTCCTGCAGGTGTAGCCTACGTCCATGCACAGGCCCCCCACCCCGACACTCCTTTTTTATTTTCTTTATACTGTCAGCACACCAAAATTTCTTGGTCATTGATGACATCTCATACTATACAAAATGGAGGGCTGACCAGAGTTAAAATTTGGAGACATTCCAGGTGTATTCAATGCTTGAAAAGGAAGGCCTGCTGTGGTCCCATCACTGAACAGCAGCGGCTGCCCCCGTTTGCTCATCACAGTGCCTCACACATCCCTGGCCCCATGGGTTTTCCAGTAAAGACAACCGGGACTCCTTAGAGGCAGCTGATTTTATTTCAATCTTGAAGCAGGAAAAGATCAGGGTGGCTTTAGAACACGCTCTAGTACCAGAGAGAGATTTCTCTCCTGAGTGGCCGGAGGGGAGTTGGCAGGAGGGAGGATCCAGCTAGTGGGAACGTCGCTGGCCCCGGTGCTGAAATCCAAAGTCCCAAAGAAAATACTTGTGGTTAATGGAGACTCGAGGAACCTGTGGAGGAACCTGTGGCAGGCTGTGAGCTTGTTGTGATGCTCAAGAGAAAAGTTGACACACACGATGCAAAGGTAGTCCTCAAAGCAGACAAGAGTGAATAGTGCAGTTAGTAGTATGGTGTTTAGTGTCTTCTCGTAATTATCTTCCTGTCGCTGAAGGATAGAGATGTGCTTGTTCTTGCAGAAGCAGGAAAGAAGTTTTGTAGGAACATGTGAGAGAGTCCAGCAGTCCTGGGTCAGGTAGGGACCATCTGGAGAACAAGAAGGACCAGTGCACAGAGGAGGCCACGTGTCCTTGTGAGGAGGAAACAGGAAGGTCTGTTGAACATCGGATGACTTCAGGTGGTCACACAGCAACCATATGCGGAGAGAGTCATGGTGTTTTGGGAATACAAATGATCCCACTTGTCTAGAAGAGAGAGCCAACCAACTGGATTTAATCCCTCCCTTCTAGACCAAAGTTCTTCACAGTGTTTTGACCTGACCCATAGCAAACAATGCATTTTACATCGGTCTAGAGCATGTGCATGCAGACACATACTTCATAGAATAGCAGATATGTAGGACTTATACTACATAATAGATACATGCACATAGCTTTCTACCTGTCTGGGAGGGAAAGTCTGTTGAGCACCACTTGTCCTTCCATGCTGGAGACAACTGTACTCGTTGGGCACCCTCACTGCCTGAGCAGCCAAGGAGAGTCCAGCAGAGAAAGATGATGTGAATATTGTTGAGTCATGGGGCCACCTCCAGTCCCAGAGCCAGCCTATTGGGGACTGGCAGAATCAGGGCCTTGGGTATTTTGGGGGGGCAACAGGGGAGACCAGGCCTGGGAATTATTAGCATATGTTCTTTGAGGGCCACCATACAGGACAAGTCTTGCCAGCAAGTTTCTTTTTGGACTAGAGAAGTCTTTGAGAGAAACATGGTTACCTTGGAGCATGGACAGCTCCTCAGTGGTGGATGGGATCAAAGAAGGGAGAACGCCACTCTCATCTTCGAGAGAAATTCTGACTTTAGCAGGAGATCTCAAATATAAGGGTTACCATTTTATTTTAAGTTGAAGATAATGTCTCCCCCTTGTTAATTGAGCATTTACTCAGTGTCTGACTCTGTGCTAAATACTTGAATACTCCGTTTGAGGAGGCCCTGCAGTGGGGAATTGTCCCTCTCCTACAGCAGAGGCGGCTGAGGCTGCCCCTAATCAGTGGAGGGGTCTGGATCTGCATCCAAATCTCTAACTGCAGACACATTATTTTCTCATAATGGCTTCTGTGTTGAATCTTCATATGTTTCTTAAGCGGCTTGGAGGGGGAAAAGCACGTTTCATTCTAAAGGAATAATTGCTTATTTTGTGCTGTTTAATATTCATAAATACCTTCCAATCTAAAAATATAACTTTTAGTGAAATAATACAGTGACCCCATGTAGTTAGGCTCAGTTGACCTTTCCCTCCTAAATCATGGTAGACACAATAACAGCTATTTCAAAACACATCTGCTCTCAACACCAGAGTCGGTAAACATGTCATCCTAATTCATTATCATTCCACCCCTGTATCTGGACCCATCAGAGATCATAAATGATCAGTTTGTGAATTCTGAAATTCATAAACATAGAATACTTACATTGTGATATTGAAATAGGTACTTAATATGGAAACAACCATTATTTCCCCCTTATTATTTTTCTAGCTGTTAACTCCTCTGTGGTTTATCTTGGTTATTGTTCTGGGGTGGGGGGGCAATGGAAACACCCATGACCCTGAACCTCATTAAAGCCACTCTTTCAAGTTTCTCCACCCAATTTTTATGGCAGTTGTGGAGGGATAATCAATTTGGTCGGTTTTGCATTTCACCTTTTTCTCCTGCTCTCTTCCTTCTGTCCCTGCTAACAAGCAGTGAAACGGAGAAAGAAGGAGAAGACAGAATTGTAGAGCATGGAAAATTCAGCTTGTGAAATCCTTGTCTGGAGACTGCTGCTAGTTCGTTTGGTCTAAATTTCAATGTTATAAATAGAATCTACAAGAAAAGTCACACTGCCTTTTTAAAAAATTTTTATTTTATTTTATTATGTTATGTTAATCACCATACATTACATCATTAGTTTTTGATGTAGTGTTCCATGATTCATTGTTTTCATATAACACCCAGTGCTCCATGTAGTAAGTGCCCTCTTTAATACCCATCACTGGGCTAACCCATCCCCCCACCCCCCTCCCCTCTAAAACCCTCAGTTTGTTTCTTGGAGTCCATAGTCTCTCATGGTTCATCTCTCCCTCCGATTTCCACCCCCCTTCATTTTTCCCTTCCTTCTCCTAATGTCCTCCATGGTATTCCTTATGTTCCACAAATAAGTGAAACCATATGATAATTAACTTTCTCTGCTTGACTTATTTCACTTAGCATAATCTCCTCCAGTCCCATCCATGTTGATGTAAAAGTTGGGTATTCATCCTTTGTGATGGCTGAGTAATATTCCATTGTATATATGGACCACATCTTCTTTATCCATTCATCTGTTGAAGGGCATCTCGGCTCTTTCCACAGTCTGGGCAAAGGGCCATATGCACCCTGATATCCCACTGTCTTTTGAAAAGCGATGCCTCCCCCGCTCTTGGCTTCTCTAATCCATCAGGCAAAATGCTTGGAAGCTCTTGCCTTAAGAATGAGCTGCCACAAAATGCCCATCCCCAACTGGTCCAGAACCCTTGGCATCATTGCACTCCTCTGGGTGAATCACCCAAAGATTTGGCCTTGGCATGCCGTTTCTGGAAGGATCATGGTGCTTCTCTCTTTTCCCCTGCTGGGTCTTCTTCAAATGCATATGGAACACAAAGAACCTTAAGGATAAAGGTTTCATTGTATTTGCTTTGAAATTCCTACTTTGGTGAAACTGGATGTTGGAGGTAACCCCCCCATCCACCCCCGTTTTGGCTGTAGCCCCCTTTGGAGGCCCTTCATAATGGGAGGCTGTCAATATTATGTTCAGCTGGGGCTTGAGCCTCTCCCCGTGTCTTCTATAATCATGAGACGGAATATTCTATATACTCGATGGATACTTTTTCTGCTACCAATCGATACTTTCCCTGTGGGCTAATTGGAGGTAGGATCCCCATTCTGCGAGTGGGGTCTCCTTCTAGGTTAACTTTTTTTTGATTGACATATTTCTAAGGTTTTAGAAAAGTACCAACATTGTTATCAAGAATTTCACTAAATGTCATGGAAAACTTTTCTCTGAAACTCTGAAAATGAGGATTCTAATGGGAATGTAGGATGTTCTCATAATCTCATGTTGTCAGAAGGGAGGAGCCTGAGGGATGTGGTATTGGCATTCCCATGGGAACTCGGAGAACATGGCCCACGTTCAGTTTCTGATGACACACGGTGTCCTGGGCAGGCATTTAGGGACATGTTCTCTGTCCGGGGTCGTGGTGGGGTGGCGTCCACGTGTCATGCTACAGCAGGTGGCCTGGCCCCCAGTCTGCAGCTCTTCTCGGTGGGCTGGGTGGGCAGGGCTGTGCTGACCTCAGGCTGGGTTAGCCAGCTGGCATCCCAGATCTCAACTGACCGAGGTAACAGTGCCAGGCTGTGGGCAAATGTGTGCTTGGGTTTACTGACCAATTAACCAGTGAACGAGTATCACACAAATCTCGTGTTCATGGGCTTTGTGTTTGTACAGCACTTATTCCTGCCGGTGAGAGAGGTCAGTCCCCTGCTCTCTATGCCAATGTCCCCTCTCCTCTCCTGCTACGCCCCCCCCTCCCCCAGTTCTCCTGCATCCCAGCTCCTCTGTCCTTTTCTGGACATTCCTCCTGGGCTGTCTGGTCTCAGTCCCCCGCATTTCCTCAGGGGGCCAATTTCAGCTTCTGTTACTGGCCTGTCTTGGACCGTTTCGGGTGCTGTAACAGATGACCACAGACTGCGTAGCTCATAAGCACTCGCCCTTCTTTCTTACAGTTCTGGGGGCCGGGAGTGTGAAATCAGGGAGCTGGTAGGGTCTGGCTCTGGCCAGGACTCTCTTCCAGGTTGCAGATGGCCATCTTCTGGCCTTGTCCTGACATGGTGGGAGGGGTGAGGGGGCTCTCTGAGATCCCTTCTTCCAAGGGCACTAACCCCATTCACCAGGGCTCTGCTCTCATGACCTAATCACCTGCCAGAGGCCTCACCTCCAAACCGTCCTGTTGAGGTTAGGCTTCAACACAGCACTTTGGGGGGACACAAAACTTCATCTGCAGCACCCCCTCACTGCTTGGCGTGCCTTCTGTTGCTAGGATCCTACTCTTATCTTGAGTTCTCTTTTTCTGCATTCTGTCACATGCTCAAAGGCAGAAACAGTGTGCCAGCCCCGGTTGGCTTCTGGGGAGGAAGCCACGTCCCTCCTCTGAGTGAGGGGCTGCATGTCAGCTCCTGGGAGCAAGGGGGCTTTGCCTCTTCCACTGGGGGCCTTTGGAGGGCTGGCTTTGCCAGGACACCTGACCAGACGGTTCTCCTCCATGGTGGGATTAGGGGGAGTGCCCAGCATAGGCCGGCCCCCGGGCATAGCAGGCTCGAGCCAGTGGAAACAGCATAAAGCACACTGTTTGTGCAAACAAGCAGTTTCGGCGATAGACCCCTGCCCCGCGCCCCCCCCGCCCCCCCCGCACCGAATCCAAGTGCCCAGATACCAGTGGAGACATACTCAGCCCCTTCCTGCACTGGGACATTTGTTGTTTCCCACGGAGCTTAATCTCCTCGGAAAACAGATTCTTTAAAAACAAGAAAGTGTGGCCAGCATCTTTATCTTTCTACAGATTGATGGTTGGCTCTAAACTGTCCCCAGCAACTGTCTCGATTTCAAACCTAATAAGCATGTGACTGGCTCTGTGATGAGCCAGAAATACCAGATATCTGCACGGGGCATGAAATTCCAGTGCAGATCTGAAATTTTATTCAGATGCACCAGTAAAACTGTAGAGCATTCAAAGTCAAATTTAATCCCTTGCCCTTAGAATCAATACAGTTATAGTGAGATGATGGTTATTGATGATCCCTTTTAGTGCTTGCTAGTTCTCGGAGTTGAAAACATCGAGGTGTGGGATGCAGTTGGGACTGTGCCCAGACAAGCCTTTAACAACCTATAACCCGGGGCTGGGAGTGCATGAGACCCTTCTTCTCTCGTAAGAGTAACTGGTCCCAGTCAGCAATGTTTAACAGAGAAAAACAATAAAACTGAATAATGCAATTGATTTGGCATAGACTTGGTTGTTACAATGCTTGAGGTTAGTGGCATGGTGACGGTTTTAAGAACCCAAATTTAAAATACATAGTTATTTTCCTCATTACAGACCCTGTCGCACGGACTGCTTTTCCCTGAAGCGATAATCTGAGAGAATCCGTCTCAAAGTCACATTCAGCGGCCTGGGGCCCGTTTCTGCCACCCTTGGGCTCATGGATCAAGCTTCCAGTGAGGCCCTTAGGGACCGCCCGGGGCCCCAGCGCGCACCACCTTCCCATGAGATGGGCATGAAACTGGAGCTACATTTCGGAGACTGACCCACTGGTACCTCTGATGTGGCAGCCGAACTTGGGAGGGGGCGTAGCCTTAGCCCAAGGAGCTCTGGAGAATTAGCTGCTGTGAGTGAACCTCCACAGGGTTGGGGTTGGGGTCAGGAGGGCGCCGTGGTGCCCCTGTTCTGGAACCACAGGGAACGCGGTCCGGGACACGCTGGCCTGATCCTCCTGTGTCGGGGTCCAGCCGCCCCCAGTTTCCAGGGGAGCTTTCATGCTGGGACTCCTGTTCCTGCGGAACAGTATTTCCATTTCACGTCGGCAGGAGCAGGGGTGGGGTGGGGGTGATGGGTTTTTAAAATCAGAGAGTGTGCATTCTCCTCTACTGCACGGTTGTTCAGGGGGGGCCCCGGGAGCTGTGTCCTCGTGGGGTACTGGGAGCACCCATGGCATCTCGGCAGAGGGTGGTTAGAGGAGTCCTCTCTGCACGGGGAGATGTGAAGGAGGAGGGGAGGGCCGGTGTGTGCGACCCTGGCTTGTATCTCAGCTGCTGGAGGAGCGCCTCGTCACAGGGTGACTCTCTGAGCTGCTATCCATCCGAGCCCTAAAACCCTTCTTCTCTTGGTTCCTGATGTGAACTACAGTAAGACCGCCACTTAAAATTTTAATTGCTTGAGAATAATTGGGGGGAGGGGAGCTGAGTTATATCAGAAAACCCATTAAGTATATAAACGATTAATTTTCATTATGACTGCTAGTTAGTAAATATTATCTTTTATATCAGCCTGAGCAATAATATGAGTAATGGGAACTATTTAACTTATTTTGGTTTAATTTTAAAACTTTAATTATGGCAATACTTTGCATTTTTATTAGCATTGTAAGAGAATTGAAGAAAATAATTTTTGATGGTTGATTTATTGAGACAGTTTCTACTGGATCACTGGATGTGGACGTCAACTCCTGGGAACAGGTGTACAGGTGGGAGGCAACGGGGTCCAGCAGGACAGGGATGAGCTCCTGGGATGCTGACTTAGTGCAGAGAGAGTCTCTGGTGGGTAGTAGTGTCCTGATGAAGGAGGTGAGATTGTTCAGCCTGTTCACTGGTTCCTTCCTCCCTCCCCCCTCTTCCCTCCCTCCCTCCTTCCTTCCCTTCTTCTTCCCTCCCTCTCTTCTTTCCTTTCTTCTGTGAATACCTACTAAGGCTGATGTATTCTTTGGTTCGGTGATACTCATTTTTAAAAATTTTATTTTATGGTAAGAAGTATACATATTTAGGCTGTCTACCATGATGATTGGATATACATATACACAGCGAAAAGATTACTACAGTCGAGGTCATTAACAGATCCCCTCCTAACATAGTTACTGTCTTGTGTGTGTGATGAGTCTAATCTCTTGGCAGATTTCTAGCATTCAGTACCATACTGCTAACTGTCATCATTGCGGCATGCATCACATCCCTAGACCGGTTCGTCCTACATAATTGCCTCTTCATACCCTTTGAACATTTCCCCCACTTCCCCACTCCTGTCACCGCTGTTCTACCCTCTGCTTCTATGAATTTGACTTGTTTAGATTCTACATATAAATGAGATCACTTAGCTTAATGTCCTCCAGGTTCATCCAAGTTTGTCGTAAATGGCAGGATCTCTTTGTTTCTCCTGGCTGAGTAATACTCCATTGTGTAGACACAGCACATTCTCTTCGCGCACTCTTCCATCAGGGGACATGAACTTGCTTCCCTGCTGTGGTTCGTGTAAATCATGCCGCGGTCAGCGTGGGAGTGCAGCGATCTCTTCTAGGTACTCATTTCCTTTCCTTTGGAAATATACCCAGGGAGGGATTTCTGGATCCTACGGTAGTTCTATTCTTGTTTTCTTGAGGAACTTCTGGACTGTACTAACACACGCCGACCAGCATGGGTATGAGCAGTCTTCGTGCTCTTGGGCTTAGAGCCTCACGTGGACAGCAGCCTCCTTCCAGCTCCGGAGCGTGGCCGTGGAGAGAATGCATTCCTGATCTGGTTCAGACAAGAGTCTGGGACGTCTGTCCGCCTGCTGAGCAAATGTGAGGCTGCTCTGGGGGACGGACACAGGAAACTGCCAATGCCCACCAAGCTCTCGTGACGGGGTTTGCTGCTGATTACGGCTCTTGGGTTCTATCACCACCTCGAAATCTCATTCAGAAAATCTCTATTTAAGTGAAGTTACTTTGCCTGGGAAGAGTCAGGAGGAATAGCAGGTGATGTTAGTGTTGTCCAGTGTCTCTTCCCTGACGCTGAATTTAGAGCACAGCCTTGTGCTAGTCCTTTCCTCTAACTGTACAAGCTTGCCGTGTGTGTCCGTCATGCTTCTTCTCTATGCTGTCATCACACTTATTATAATAATCAATCATAATTATGCTCATAATCATGAGAATAAATCCATGTGGACTTACCCTGACGTGGCAAAAGGAGCGGGGTTTGGCTCTGGAGTGGCCTTGACTCAGTTCTGGCTGTGTGACCTGGAAAGTCACTGGTCCACTTTGAGCCTCAGAATCTTCATCCGTGGAGCATGTCGAGAATTGGCTCATGGCAGGTGGTGATGGTTCTCTCTGTCAGTGTGCTCACAGAGAGAACGCTCTCTGGACGGTAGTGGTGAGACGCTTCATATCACATCTGTGATTGAACATCTCAGCCCACAGTGGGGCCCCGACACCCATCTGGGTTCTTGACTTCCCATAGAGCTGAGTAGGGAGAAAGCATTGCACTCACGTCTGACTGGTTGTAGAAGAAAGTCACAGAATCGCCCAGTCCTCTGGCCTCATTTTATGTTTCCAGAGTGGGAAGCCAGGCAGGAAAAGTGACTCATCCCAGGTGATCTCGCTGCTGGGCAGATGCCCCAAGTCTCTGACTCTGGGTCTAGCCTGTTCCCACCTGGCCCCCCAGTCTGGTGTAGAAAAATACTTTCTGGGTCTTTTTTCCTTCCTACCTTTGTCCCAAATGCAGGATTGTCACAGACCTTTGTATGCATTGTCCCCACATCGTCCTGATGAGTGATGCCAATGGTGAGGAAGGGAGGATCACTGGACACATCACTGGGGATATTGTTCCCGCTTCAAGAACAGCTAGCATGCTCGATAGAATCAGGTATTGGTCTTGTAGAAATAGTGACTGAAGGGGCGCCTGGGTGGCTCAGTCGGTTAGCATCTGACTCTTGATCTCAGCTCAGCCCATGATCTCAGGGTCATGAGTTCAAGCCCCACATTGTGCTGCACACTGGGCATGGAGCCTGCTTAAAAAAAAAAAAGTGACAAGTAGAAAGAATTAAAGTATTTAGGGAGAAAAGAGGAAGAGCTGTAAACCCCGGCTGAAAGCACCCTGCCATCCCAGGCCACGGAAGGCGCAATGGTGACAAATCTGTGTCTTCGGGAACAGGGATTAATCAGCATGATCAGCCACTCTCGGGGCCCATGGGCGCCAGGCTGGCAGCCAAGGCTTCTCCCGTGACGCCTTCTTGGGGGGTCGCCTCGCTGTTCTTCACGGCCCCGCCAGATGCTCCCGCCTTCAGACGCAGTCTGCTTCTCCTTTGGAGGATTTGCTGGAGAGCATACGGCTGCCTTCAGTGCTGCCACAAACACATTAGGACCTGTGGTTTTAGGCATGGCCAAGTCGGCGGGGATGGCCCTGCCTGGGGCGCCGAGGGCCGTGCCAACCTTGAGAACGCTGCCTGGCTGGCCCAAGGGGGGTGCTTTGGAATGCTCCAAAGGAACACCACCTTCCTCCTCCTGCCAGGCCTGGGATCAGGTGACTGCCGGTCCCCCCATCTGCAGGCCCCTGTCTGCTGGGGGACAAGCCCCCCCACCGTCTGCAGGCCCCCCTGTCTGCCGGAAGCTGCTTTTGTTACTCACGCATATGTGTACTTTGTACCAGCTCATTTCTTCCAGAGTTCCCCGCTTACAGGGGATCTGTTGATATGGCTATAGGAGGTTGTCCTGAGAAACTAGGGGTCCAGAAAATGGGATCCAGCCCTGATGGAGGCCTGTCCTACACAGGAACACGGGCACTGTGCCTGGCTATCCAGGGAGGCTCTGTATTAGCTCACCTGCAGAGGATCGGTCTTTATTTCCTCCTGGTTCTCTGTGTGCCTTGATATCTGACCACCTCTTAGTGTCTGGTCTGTAGAGGCCGGGTAGCATGCCCTGGGCTGATGCCTGCTACCTCCCCCTTCAGAAAGGCAGCATGCAGCTCAGTAACGGTTCCAGAGCCATGCAGAACCACGGGCATCACAGGCCCAGAGAGAACCTGACATGAGTGGCATTTCCTGCTGGCAGTTATGTGGTTGCATGGGACAGAAACCCACGTAGGCAGCCCATGGAAAGGAGGGTTTGCTCTAAGGCTGCAGATATTCCCCCATCAGGGCCCAGTAGAGCAGGGCTGGCTCTGCTCTGAAGGAAAACCTCAGCAGACACATCTGTAGCCTCACTCTGGCGCTGGTAACCCAGTGGACTCAGATCCTCGCCCTGCGTTGCTCCCCTCTGCCTCCCAGAGACTCTCTTGGGCTCTTTCCACATCCCAGTCCCAGATCCTGGGTGAGGAATCCGATTGGCCTCGCTGCAGTCAGGCCTCCCAGGTCTGGTTGGCTTGTCCGGGAGAACTAGCACCTGGTCCATATGGGGTGGGCGGCATGCCGAATCCACCATGCGGCATCCCGGGCCTGGCAGGAGGAGGAAGGTGGTGTTCCCTTGGAGCATTCCAAAGCACCCCCCTTGGGCCAGCCAGGCAGCGTTCTCAAGGTTGGCACGGCCCTCGGCGCCCCAGGCAGGGCCATCCCCGCCGACTTGGCCGTGCCTGAAACCACAGGGTCCTAATGTGTTTGTGGCAGCACTGAAGGCAGCCGTATGCTCTCCAGCAAATCCTCCAGAGGAGCAGCAGACTGCGTCCGAAGGCGGGAGCATCTGGCGGGGCCGTGAAGAACAGCGAGGCGACCCCCCAAGAAGGCGGCATGCCGTTTATCTATCTGAGCCGACAGATAGACTCACATTTACTAAACACCGTGCGGCGATAATCCACTCAGCTGGCCCCCCAGCGCCTGTACAAGTCAGAGTGTAGGCTTGGTCTCTAAGTATTTGTCCATAAGCTCCAGGTGGGCCGGGGCCCCATCACATACGGTGCACTGGGTTAGGGACCCTCATCTTAACTTGGTCACCTCTGTAAAGACCCTGTTTTCAAATTAGGTCACATTCTGAGGTACTGGGGGTTAGAATTTCAACATAATCTTTTCTGGGGACACAATTCAATCCCCAAGAAGGGGCCAGGCACCCGCTCCTCGAAAGCCAGGCCTGTCACCTGCATGGCCACCCCCTCTGGGCAGAGGGGACTGCAGGTAGCAGAGGCACAAAACCTCCCCAAGTGAGTCCAGGGGTCAGACCTCCCTGTGCCCTCCTCCCTCCAGCCCAGCCCGAGGAGGGCAGGGTCAGAGCAGGGGGCACCAGAGTGAGCCCTCACTTCCTCCTTCCTTCCGTTTGAAGGGGCACACCCCCCACAACCCCTGTCCGTGGGCCCCCAGCCTGGCCTGTGGCACCAGGGCAGCTCAGCCGAGCAGGGAGACAGGACCTTTGGGCTCATCCCGGCATTCTGACCAGCACATTCTGGGAAGTGGTGGAATCCACCGGAAGGTCAGCTCCAGGAGCACCCGCCGCTGCCTGTCTGGTCCGGAGCTGTGCCCCAGGGCCCAGAGGGGAGGAAATTGGGTGTTCAGAGACTTGCTGGTGGAGGAGTATGTTCAGGAGGGCACTGTCTCAGGTGTGAAAGCACAGTGCCAGGTGGGCTGCAGGGCGGAC
>NW_023270265.1:51753990-51902093 GCF_011800145.1 Mirounga leonina
AACTTGAAGGCCTGTTGGTGGAGGAGCCGCTGCCCAAGCCCCTGCCCCCAACTCTTGGGTCTGTGATTTCCAGGACATCATGGTACCTCCCTTGGCTCCAGGTCTTTCCAGAACTGTTCTGAGGCTGGACTTGGATCTAGACAGTTGAGAAAGAGTCTATCCCAGGACGCAGCCACAACTTTGACTGCCCCCCTGCATCTTACCGGAATCGGGGTGTACCAAGTACTGCTTGGGGAAACAGTGGACTATCAGCTTTTCATGGTCATGCCATGAATGAGAAGAGGCTTTGCTGAGTCCTGTGCATCTAGGGCATCCTGTTCTTGCTCCTCATGGTCTGTCTTTTCTGAGAGATGATGGGACACCGCCACTAAGGGCTGGCTGGGGTGGAAATAGAAGCAATGGCCTAGGACACTGGGATGGGATAGGAGAGCAAAGTCTCATTTACAAGTTCTGGAATATTTCCTCTGTAGTGGGTTGGACTGTGTCCTCCCCTTGTGTTCAGGTGCACATTTCTTTTTTCTTTTTATTCTTATGTTAATCCCCATACATTACATCATTAGTTTTAGATGAAGTGTTCCATGATTCATTGTGCATAACACCCAGTGCTCCATGCAGAAACATTTATTTTTTCTGTTGGAAACTTTTCCTCCATTAAAAAGAACAAAAAACCCTAGCAAGCATTTCCTGTGTCAATTTTGTGTTTTGAATTTGACTAGAAGATAATTTCAGCTATATTGTCATATTTGTGGGCATGAAGTTTTCGTAATATCACCTTATATATTTTTTTAGCAACTTTCACTATGGCATCCAATATGTGCTGACTGCTTTTCTTGGTATCTGGGATAGAGAGAGAGCACTTCCATTGTTAGGGAGTGCGGGAAATGGTGTCAGATTCCACCACCAGCCTTTGCTCCCTGAGCTCCGGCACAGTTGGAGTTCCATAGCTCATTCCCCCAGGACTCACTGCTTGAGGGAAGAGGAAGGAAGGTGCAGACTGAGGGGGAGACAGTGGGTTCAAGGGGCCTCAGGGAGGCAGGGGAAGAGGCTCAGCTTGGAGACAAATGGAACCACACTTGGCAATTGGGATTTTTTAGTTTTTGTCTTGTGGGAAACCTTTAAGAATTTTTTTTTAATTTACTTCTCTGGTTTTGGAATGATGGTATATAGTCTTCTAGAAAGGTATGCAATAAAGAGGCTATATATAAGGAAGTGACAAAAAGGCACTGACTCAGTTGCCCATTACCTGAGGATACTTGGTGGACATTTGCACAGGTACACATGGAAGGAAGGAGGACACATGTTCAGTCAAGTGGCTGGTGCAGAGAGCTCGCTGTAAGTTAAGATGAGATTATACTGTATATGCTGTCTTTGAGAATGTGTATGAAATTTAATTTTGCATGAAGATAAAAGAAATGCAAGTAAACTTGAAGAGACTGCTGACTTCAGATATTTCTAACTAAAAGAGATATTGGTGACACAGTGATGCCTCCAAGATTATGAAGATAGTTGTGTGGGATGGTCAGGTTGGAGTGGAGTCATATTGTCTAACCTACATGTTTTCATTTCCCAGTTATTGGTTGCTTCTGTATTAGGAGAGATACGGAGATTTGCCTCCTCTCCCCTTCAAGCTTTTGTCAGTTGTGATTTTAATATGTCACAGGTGCCAGCACATGTGTTCACCTTGTAGCTAATTCCCACACATGTTTGGTCTTGGTTCTATGTTCAGTTGGCTCACCCCTTACATCCAGTCCTTTTAGTGAAGGCCGCTTTGTTTCTAGATTGTTTCTCTTAATTTCCTAGTTGACTAGATCTGTTGCCAGTGATTTTTCCTAGACAAACCCAGTTACCGTGTTCCTGGAGGCTGTGGGAGCTTGGGGATGTCTAGCTCTCTCTATACTCTGCACTCCTTTCTTCTCCTAAGGACGCCCTGGAGTCCCCCTACTGCCTTCTGGTGTCTAGTGTGGGTGCAGTGCCAGGACTTTCTTCCCCATTGGCTGGATTTTGTGACTGAACAGCTCATGCAGTCCTGAGGTCTTCCATGTTTGTGAGCATCTATCTATTGTCTTTACAGCTGAAGGATGGCGTGGCTGGAGCTACGGTTCTCTTCCTCAGAACCCGGGGGCCAGTGCCCCATTGTTTCTGCAGCGCTGACTTTGGCAGGTGAGTTCTTTATTTACTTGGATGACCCAAGAATCATTTCCTTAAATTTAAATCAGTGCCTTAACCAGGATGTCTTTTTGCGATTGTTCTCTGTAATTTTATCCTGAAACATGGTATGAGATTTTGAGCTATAGATTCACAAACTGTTTCTATGAAATTTTTCTTCTATCTTTGAGCCCTTGGGCTCCACATGTTGGTTGGACTGTCTGTTTTGGGGGAGCCAGTTTCCCCTGCATTTGATTACTGCTGCCCACAACCCGCCTCTCATCCTTTGCTCCGTTCTGCACCTCCTCTGCCTCCCTGGCGCTCTCAGCCTTTCTTCCACGCCGCCCCTGTGAGTTGTGCGTCACTTCTCTCTCGATGTTTTGACTTCACACGGTATTTCTGTAATGATAGTGTTTTGGTCAATTTGTTTCCTGGAGTCTGCAATTTCCATTCTCATCTTATTTTGTTTTATAATCTTGCCTTTGAGTGACTATTTTTATTGAATTTCTGTTCTTATAATGTCCTTCTCAGTCATGAAGCACACACGGGACATTTTCTTCTGTTCCTCGGGGGATGTGTTCTATGGTTTAGGCTGTTTATCTGTCCTTCACAAGCCGTTCCCTTCCTCCCCCCTTCTCCCCCTTCCCTCCTCTTTCTCCACCACAGTCCCTTTCCCTTTCCCTTTGGCTGGCTTGGTGTCCCAGGGACATCCCCAACAAAGGACTTCACACCTTGGCTGCATGTTTGAATTACAGGCTGAAGCCAGCCATGCCCTGGACCAACTAAGTCAGAACCTCTGGGGGTGAGACCCAGGCATCTGGATTTCTAAATCTCTCTGGCTGATTCCAGCGTGCAGCTAAGGCTGAGAACTATGGCTCCAGTGTCTCAAATTACCTAGGAAAATAAGAAAAGAACCAATCACAGGAGTTATAGAAAAGGAATAACCATGCTATAGAAAAGGAATAACCATGTAGGAAGTGGGGCATTGTCTATAGGGGCACATAAACGTCCTGCGTTCAGAGGTGAGGACATGGCCTGGAGATTCTGCTCCCTCTCAGTACCCCTAATTAACCCTGGCTCGGCCTGCTTGGATCTTCCTGAGGGCAGTTCCACTGGAAGCAAGAGGCATTTGCTTTGCATTACACCTCACTTTGCTTTTGAACAGTTATTCATCTGGAGAGAAAGGTCTTTTCTCAAGTCAGCCTGGGGTGCATTTTCTAGTGTCTACCCACGAGGCTTTAAAACCAAGCTGTGAATTGCTCATTCCTCACTAATTCCCAAATGGAAATCACAGTTTTTGTTTACTTACCTAAAAAATTCACATGTAGCCGAAGGCTCAACTGAAGGAATTTTAAACACTCTTTGAAAGCTGTAAAAAGATGAGCTGGGACCGAAATGACCACTCACCTTTAACTCAAGCTGCCATTTTTTAGAGCCTGTCATGAACTAGAGGGGCACAGTTAAGACGGAGGAAGGTGCTCCAGCCATAGGGAGAATGTGAATTTCACTGGACACATTGCTGAAAAAGAACCTGTGGCTAAGGAACAGTTTTTTGTTTTTTTTTTTTTTTTAAGATTTTATTTATTTATTTAAGAGAGAGAATGAGATAGAGCATGAGGGGGGGAGGGTCAGAGGAAGATGCAGACTTCCCGCTGAGCAGGGAGCACGATGCGGGACTTGATCCCAGGACTCCAGGATCATGACCTGAGCCAAAGGCAGTTGCTTAACCAACTGAGCCACCCAGGCGCCCTAAGGAACAGTTTTTGAGCCAGGTAGAACCCCACTACAATGAATGACATTATGATTCAGTGCACCCTGTGTTTACGGAATATTTTATTTGGCTGGGGAATTGTGCTAAGTGCCAGGCACCTGCTGCCCCACAGAATTCCAGCTACTGCTGAGTGGGGAGCCAGGCAGACCGTGTGCCAAAGCATTTTCTAAGGTAAATCAGTCTGGGCAACAAACACCCTCCCTGCTCATGCCTGAAGAACGCTCACTCTAGAGCTGGAAACACCAAATTATGATTCATTTAGTTTAATCCAGAAGCATTGAGTCTCCCTGCCACTCCTCTCGCCCCATGTCCCAGCCACTCTGTAGTAATTTTCCAAACTATCCACAAGAACAAAACATCATGAAAGGCTTGAGCTTGGAGGAGGAAGAGCAGGGGAGGGTGGAGGGCATAGCCTGCTGTGTTTAGACATCATCTTTGGGAAATTTGTCAAGTCTGCCCCTTGTTATCTGGCTCTGGATGGCATGTGTGAATGGGGCATGGGACATGAGGGTGTGGGATGGGGGTGCATGGGACAGGGGGGTGTGGGACCCAGGAGGTATGGGACATAAGGTGTGGGATGGGGGGCTGTGGGACATAGGATGTGGGACAGAGTGGTGTGGGATAGCGGGGAGAGGGGGCATGGGACATAAGGTGTGGGACAGGGGCTGTGCGATGGGGGCATGGAACGTAGGGTGTAGGACATGGGGGACTTGGGACAGGGTATGGGACAGTGGAGTGTGGGATAGCGGGGATGGGGGGCATGGGATTGAGGGTGTGGGACAGGGGGGTGTGGGATGGGGGCTGTGGGATGGGGTGCAGGACATAACGTGTGGGATGGGGGGCTGTGGGACAGGGTATGGGACGGGGGGCATGGGACAGACAGGTGTGGGATAGCGGGGATAGGGGGCATGGGACTGAGGGTGTGGGATGGGGGCATGGGACATAGGGTGTAGGACAGGGAGCTGTGGGAGGTGAGGTTCTAATCCCCCCCTTCTCTGTTCCTTGTGGGTGCTGTACTCTCCCCAGCTCAGGTTCTGATCCGTAGAGGAAGTCACTCCCTGCTCTGCCACCAGCACCCAGGGGACTGGGGACAGGTGTGTGGCCCCTACCTAGAGAGTCCCAGGATGCTGTGCTTTGTGCGGTGCCTCTCAGGGGTCTCTGTGGACCTCCTCCTGCCCTGTGTGGGTCAGCTCTGGAGGCGGCTGCTCGAAGGGAGCAGCTCTGACCTGCTCTGAGCAGGAAGAGCATCAGCAGACCTGTTAGAATGGACGCGAAGTGGAGAGAGCGGACTGCAGGTGACACTTGGGAGTGTTTGAGCGCTTGGCCTTTGGAGACTGTTTCGAAGCCCAGCCGCCTTTCCTCCTCCTGTGCCCCTCTCCACCGTGTTCAGGAAGCGGACAGGGAGTCAGGCAGTGCTTTGTGCACAGAGTGCCCGCGTGGCAAGAACTGACGCGCGCGGAAGCCGGGCGCGCGAGCCTAGTGCAGCACCCTGGCTTCAAACTCTAAGAAACGAAGTCCTGTCCTTGAGTTAAAGGCAGAGTTAAAAAAAAAAAAAAAAAAAGATTGGAAAAAGGAGATGTTCAGACTTAATGGAAGGTGTTTCTCAGACCTGTGCTGGCTAGACTCACAAAAATGATGCCTCAGGAACGTTCCTCTGGTTTTCGGTGTGATGTTTTGGAGTTCCAATACCAGTGAGTCTGTGTCCTAGGCTCCCGTGACACCAAGTGGCAGGAGGGTCCTCGAGGCCCATAAAGCTGCCTTGCTGGGTTCAGTGGGGTCACAGGGTGAGAGGCAGAGCCTAGGGCCAGCCCATTAGCCTCCACGCGCTCGTGACCTGGGGCAGGTTCTTCTTGCCCTGTTTGCTGTTCCCAAGTGCGTGTGAAAGAGAGTCAAGGGTTATTAGGTAATCATTACTGCGAATTCAGAGCTTACGAGGTGCCAGATGCTGTTGGGCCTTCACGTCTCACTTCCACTGCCCACACGGAAGGGGAAGGGGAGGACATGCTGGGGAGGACATGGGGAGGACATGCTGGGTGATGGGTCCATGGGGATCGTTAGATTGCTTACTCTCTTTCACGCATGTTTGAACATTTCTATAGGAAGCAAAGTTGAGATATATTATTACCATATAGATGGAGAAATAAAAGCTGGCCTAGAGATAATAAACAAGTGCATTTTCCAGTTTGAATCAAACCGTGGGCCACTTTTCTCTCTGGCACGTGGCGGGGAGGAGGAGGGCTGGCTTCAGGGCTCTGCTGGAGGTCAGAGAGGGTCGGTGCTAACCCAGGGCGTTGTCTGGTCGTGGGAACCAGCCTCCCCTCACATGGGAACAGTGGCAGCCCAGAGCCAGGGCAGTCTTAGCAGTCATGCCACAGGAGGGCTTTTTGCCGGAGGCTCTTGTGTATGTGTGTGTGTGTGTGCGCATGTGAATTTGTGTATTTGTGTGCATAGGTGTGTGTACATGTAGAATGATATTTTCTCTTCAGTGCTTAGCAAAGAGCTAGCCCGGTATGTGGTATGCGTTGGTGCTCCATAAATATAAAAAATATAGTTATAATATTGAATGAAGGTGCTTTTCTGAAAAATAGTGGCTGAACAGTTAAACATTGTAGATGACGGTTTGTGATTATCATTCATCTCTTTACGTTTCATTCCCTTTGTTACGTTAAACATGAAGTAGAAGTAAGCCCAAGCCCCTGGAACTGACTTTGCCACAGCCTGGGGTGGGTGGTTTGTGGCAGTTAATGTTTCTTGAGCACCTGCTATGAATCCAGGAGTGAACCAGCTGCACAGGGCCCACCTTGCTTCAGAAGGGCAAACCAAAGCATTGCGGAGACTGAGCGTGCTGTGCTTCCTGGGGTCTCCTTAATGTGCAGCACCGTGGTGACCCGCTGTGGGAGATACACAGCTTCTCCCATCAGGACCAGCGAGAAGTCGAGGTGACACGTGCAGGTGGCTGGGGGCGGGAGTGCATCCCATGGCAGGGACAGAGCTGGCCGGGCTTTGGTCCTGGAGCAGCCCCTCGCGGGTGGAGAGGCTCCCGCTGTGCCTTTTCTCCTGGTGCCGTGTCTCTCAGCGGCCTTTCCCGGGGGAGAGCCGCCTGGGTTCCCCACATGGTTGTCTGGGGAAAGTAGTTGAGCTGCCAACATTTTGCACCAAGACCTTTTAGAAAAGGGGCCCCAGGGAAAACTTTTCCTTCATCTTCAGGATTCAGAGTCCAGATCATCCATCAGCTGTCAGGAATCCTATGGGCACAGGGTGGGAACATGCATTCATGCTGCTCCCAGCGAGAGGGAGCAGTGTGTGTGGGGGAGAGTGATGGTAGGGGAGGGGGTGAGCATGTGCCTTCCTCGCCCGCAGGGTCCGAGCAGACGTGGGATGCCCTGGGCCAGAGGGCTGGGACCAGGGATTGCTCAGAGAAGGCCTCTCCCAGCTCCGAAGAGCAGTCCCTCGGGAAGGCCCCACCAGGACGGTGCAGGCAGCCCCACTCTGACCGGAAAACGATGTCTGCAGGACACCCTCCATCTTTGCCTTGGCGTGATGGACGTGACAGCTGTAGGGCTCTCTGCTGTGCCATAGTAATTTATTGCTGTTCTGAGCTTGAGAGTTTCGTGAGGAAATGTGATCACCACTAACCATTCGGTCCTGTGGGTCCTCTTGTCCCAACATCAACAATTTCCAGGACATGCTCGGTGGTGGCTCTGAGAGCTGCGTCCCAGCACGGTGGCCCCCCAGGTCAGGGACAGCGCTGCCCCTTCCCTGGTGCTCGGAGGAGACGGCACGACCACAGGGCCTTGCTGCAGACCTTGTCGGCACTGAGCAGCCTGGCAGCCTGGCCTCGGCTGCCGCGTCCGCATTTACCACCTGCACACCTGGGCCTGGGACCTGTCTCACAAGGCTCATTGCTTTCAGGTGAGCCTGTTGACAGGCGCTGAACCCCCTCCCCATGCACAATTCGTGATCAAAGGAGGGTAAAGATGGAGCAGAGTGTCTTCTGCAGATTCATTTGGAAAATAACTTTTGGAATCATGGCTTCATGAGTCCTCAGATGGAGGAGAGGGATTTGAAAGGTCAATTTGCAACCTTCCAGCGCCCGTCCCACAGGAATGAAGACCCCCACGCAGGGGAAACTTCCTCCCTGGACTTCCCCCGGAGCTTCCTTAGACTCGGGGACGGGAATTAAAACAATTGTATTGTGTTGTACAATATGCCTTTTGTGTGTTATTGATGGTTTCCTATAAAAGTAAGTGCATCACTCACCCATCGCACAATCCAACACTGTCAGGATATTAGCATTTTATAGCTGGCGGGGACCGCTCGCTGGCTGTTTGAACTCTATGATAGATCCCAAAGGGCAGGAGAGTGTGCTGAAAATGCAGGAAATTTAGCTCTCCATAAACATATTAAATCGTTACAGTTTGTTTACGATAGTGGTTCACTTGGACTGTAAGATGATTTTCTCTTTACTTCTGCAGAGCTCTTTGATGTCTCCCGTGGGTATCAGAGCGGGCTGCACAGACCTGCGACCCTGTGAGTGTGGAAAACCTGTTCGAAGTGTCTACCCTTCCTGGGGCAGCAGGCTAGAGAATGTTTTCTGAAGCGCTGGTGACGCCTGTCCACTTCAAAAGGCTGGAGGCGGAAGCGGGGCCCGGGGTGCAGAACCAAGGGCTTTCCCTCCGTCTGCATGGCTCCCTCCCTCCCCAGCGGCTCAGACAGGCCCAGGAAGCCGGGGGCTTGAGTGGCCATCTCCTGCCAGGGCTCTTCTGGTGCGGATCTGGCCCTTCAGGGCTGCGGTGGGTGTGCGCGGGGGTGTGGAGGGCACGGAGGGACGTCCGCCGGTGAGAACGCTCAGGTGCAGGGGTTTGCTTGGGTTTTCCGAGTAGAAGCATTCAGACTACCCCCGGGGATACAGCATAGGCCTGGGCTCCGCTTGGGTGGTGGTGACATGGGAGCAGACACAGCGGGAGGATGGGGAAGGTCACCGCCTTCAGAGCCCCGGGCAGGGTCCGGCTGGAGCTGGACAGAGACTCGGGGCCACGGAGGGCTTGGCCCGCGCCGTGTCTGCCGCAGCCCTGCTGGACAGCCTGGGCCGTCCCCACACTGACACTTTGTTCTCAATTTCCCTTGAGAACATGGAGAATTTGTCCATTGCAATCCCCGCTTTTCTCCATCAGCCGCATAGCCATTTTGCTCGTACAGCAGGAGTTGAACCAGATCCCGTTTTTATCCATGTTAGAGGAAACAGAACCTTCTATGTGCTAAGAATGAGCTCTGGAGGGTCATGACCGGGTGAGAGCGGTCATAGCTCTGGAGAAGGATTGGCATCATAGACAAAGCCACAGGTGGTTAAAACACGGCGAGTGGTGCAGTGATTCCGTGTGTGCCCGGAGGCCTGGGGCCTGGCCCCACACATTCAGGGTGACCTTTTCTGGGAGGGCTATGAATGCGTGTGTGCCGCGGGGGTGGGGGGCTCCCACTGAGGACGTTCTGTGAGTGGAAGGACCCAGGATGTGGTGGCAGCCTTGGGGCAGGATCGGGAAGGCGCTGAGGCCGGTCATCACTCAGACTCCAGCAGGGGGCCGTTCAGCCTGAGACCTTGGTGTCCTGGCTTTAAGGAAACCAGCACCACGCCGGCTCTGGGAAGGACTGCCCCTCCCATCTCAGTGGCTGGCCGAGGCCCAGCACCCAAGGCCTTCCCGGAAGGTGCTGGGCTAGTTCAGGGTTTGGGCCACACAGAGTGCGGGTTAAACCTGTGAGTGATCAGGGCCGACGGCCATGGTTCAAAACTTGGTTCTGCCACCCGAGCAGCTACTCCAGGTCACCGTGCCTCAGTTTCCCCCCTGTAAAATGGGAATGTCCATGATAGCTGCCTCATGGACTTTTCGTGAGCATTAGTTGAGATAAATTACACAATACACTTTAAGCACTTGTCAAGCGCATAGTGAGGGCCCAATGAACCGTTGCTGCTCTTGGCCTTACCCTCTTTCTAATCTATTTTACTGGATAAAATGATCTTCTCTGACACAGGTATAATCTCTGGGGACGTAATTTCCATATTTGTAAGCCGTTGTATCTCTTTTCTGCTCCTCTTTAAGCAGGTCAGAATCAGACTATGTAGCAAGCGTAAACACCAAAATCCCACTAATGGCCTCAGGACGCCGTTGTGGGCATGGGGTAGTCATGCTCCAAGACCATCCAGTACGGCTGCTCAGATGCAGTCATCCTGCACTGTTAAATCCTCACAGCGCTCGTGCACGGTCCTGGGCAAGTCACAGTGACACTTGGCACTCCAGCTGCGAGCTTGCGCAGATTCGATTATGGGGGCTGCCCAAGGGGCCGGGCCCGTCTGGTTTCCGGAAGAGGAGATGCGACACCATGTCTCTCTGGAAAGTGTTTTCCTTCAGTACCCAAAGTCATGGTCACCAGGAGCTCGTCCCCATGAAATGGAACATACCATCCGACCTTTGCTAACTGGCAGTGACTTTGGGCCCAAGAAACGGGCACCAGCTTTGAGGCAGAGAGTAATTTTGATTACAGGCCTGCCCGGGTCCTGAAACCAGAATTCCTGGTGGGAATCCTTCCTGTATGACTCTCAGAAAGGATCCTTGCTCCGTGGGGTTAGACGGATGCTCAGGCCAGGCAGGTTTTAGGTCCAGGATTGGCCTCTGCTCTCTCCTAAGCGGTGTCTAGACAAGGGAGCCCCTTGACAACTGTGTGTGTGTAAAGTCATGGACTTTCTGGTCAAAACCAATGACAAAGGACAAAATAGAATCTTTTATTGTAATTCCCTCCCTTACACTCCCAGACCCCAGAGCTGAGTGTCATCACTTTCATATCAGGAGCTGTGCCGCCCAGGCAGGGGCACGCGGGGTCCCAGCCGACCCCTGCACCACTCTGCTCTCCTCCCACGGGAGCGCCCCCAAAACCCACCAGCCACCCTCACGTCTTGAAGTTTGGCTGCAAGTCCAGCATCAGCGGTTTGCTGATACTTTATGACCTGCAGTCCAGCCTGACAGAACCGCTCAGCCACACAAGCTGCCTGGACCGGTCGCAGCTAGAGCCTGTGTGTGCGTTCAGTCCTTCCAGGGCACGGGCGTCTGGGGAGCATAGTAGACCAGTGGGCCTGGGAGGCTCTGCTCTCCTGGTTCATGTGATTGGGTTGGGGAGGGCCTAGATGGAATCCTGGGCAGCTGGCCCTGGGGTGGCACATCCGGACCCTGTTCTCAGAGGTCCCCCACCACTCGTACCCCCCACCACTCGCAAGCTCTACGTCAGGGTCTGGCCCTTTGGCTCTTCGTGCCTGGGGTATGTAAGTCCTGGTACCTGGTTGTGGAGCGTCCTCGCCTGGGTTGCTTTGGGAGCACGGTGGCCCTTCTACTGTGGGTCCTGGAGGAAAACAGATTGAGTAATCTGAGGGGAGTTTAGCAGCAGGATAACGTAATGTGGGCAGAGTATGGGGAAAACCCAAGGATGCTGCAGTGCTCTGGAGCTGGGGCTGTGAGGCTTGTCTGAACTCTAGGGTGAAGAGACAAGAAGGGCAGAACACAGTGAGTGGAAAGGAAAGAGAGAGAGAGACCGAGGGAAAGAGCAGAGAGACCAAAGGAGAGGGAGGGAGAGAGGGAGAGAGGGAGAGGGAGGGGAGGGAGGGAGAGAAAGGGAGAGAGAGGGAAAGGGAGCAGGGGGGAGGGAGAGCAAGAACTCAGAGGAGCAGAGTCCATCCCCCAGGAGGGCATTTAGCCGGAGGGATCCCACAGGGAGAGAGCAGGATGGGGAGAGGGGATAAATACCCAGCCTCACTCCCCTCCCTCCCTCCCATCTCCTGCCTGGGATTCCAGTGAGTGGCTGAGCCCACCTGGAGCCAGGGGTGGGAACCCAGCTGCAGGGAGCCTGCAGAGAAGGGACGGGGGGGTCTGGGGGAACCGAAGCCCCTGTTCCCAACACGGAGGCGGCGGTGTGCCCGGTGTCCTGAGCTTGCGGCGCCTTCTCTGGCCACAGCTCAGTCAGCTGTGGGCTCTCGGTGTCCTTGGGAAGCAGGCTGAGGCATCAGCCTCTCTGGCTCGTCCTAATGACTGTGCAGGGGCTGCTGACGCTCGAAGACTCAGGCGTGAGCAGGTGGGAGGCGCAGAGCCTCGGGACCCTGTGGGCTGCTCGCAGGAATCTGCTGGGCAGCATTAGACACCGGCTGCGGTGCACACTCCTGGTTCGCGGTGCATTTACGCCTGGGTCTCATACCTTGGTGACCGGTCATGGAAATAGCAGGGTCACGCCAGGAAGGTTCCAGAAGTTCTGTCTGCAAGTGGCCACAGATTGACGAGATTTGAGAGGAAGAGGCTGCTAACAAGGTGGAGATCTGGCTCAAACCAGGACTCCGTGCCCGGGAAGCATCTGGTAATGGCAGCGATCGCCAGGCTGCAGGGCCATGCAGAGGATCGGAGCCCGAGTCCATGGCCGGGGTTGGCCTGGCAGATGTCCTGCTGACGGGTGAACACCAGCATCCCAGAAGGGGAGCCAGGTTCAGAAGCTGGCAGGGCTGGGCACACGGCTGGAAACTGAGGACAGTCTGACAGGGATTGCTGCCCCCCGGTTCCAGGCTGCCTTCCAGGGGCCCTGGCATCTGATGCGCACCGGGGGCTCACCAGACCTGGTGTGGCCCTCGTCGAGGTTTGCTGACATTCATTCATTCGTTCATTTATTCATTCATTCATCAGTAGTGCCTGAGCGCTGCCGTTCGCCAGACACCGTTCGGACAGCGTGTGGGCTACCAGACGCCCCATGAGTCGGTCGGCGTCTTCAAGGGTATTTACATCTAACAGGGAAGATTAGAGGCATTTACTCAGATGCAGGAGAAGCCAAAACATGGAGTTTCGAACATGCGCTCAGGGCTTATTGCAGAGTAAGGGCCATTGGTGGTGGGGTTGATGGGGGGACAGCGTTTAAGCTGCTGCCTGGAAGGACAGGAGGGGGTGAACAGCTTCTTTTTATTTTAAAATATACACACACAGCACGGTCTAAATCATATATGCCCAGTGTATCGGTTTCCTCTGCTGCTGCGACCGATGGCCACTAACTAGGAAAAGCTTAAAACCAAGGAAGTCAAGGTGTCAGCCTCCCTCTGAGGCTCCAGGGCAGGATCCTTCCTGCCTCATCCCGTTCCCGTGGCCCTGGGTGGGGGGCCAGCCTCTGCCTTGTCTCCCCTTCTCTGTGTCTCCTCTTCTGTCTCTTCCAGGGACAACTTGTCATCGCATTTAGAGCTCACCTGGCTAGTCTGGGATGATGTCATCTCGAGACCCTTTGTTTATTTACATCTCAAAGACCCTTTCTCCAAATAAGGTCACATTCCCAGGTACTGAGTGTTAAGACTTAGACACATTTTTTTTGGGGGGGGGGCACCATTTAACCTTCTACACCCTGTTAAGAAAATCACGATGAAATGAAGCACACGCAGGGTCAAGTCAGAATATTCTGGAACCTTAGCTGTTCTCAGTGTCTGTTTGCTCAAGACTGTCCTGGTTTTAGGCCTGGAATTCCCAAGTCTCGGGAACATCCCAGTCCCTAGGAAATGGGGCAGTTGGTCTTCCTGTGACCGTGTGTCCCACCTGATCACCTTTCCCTCTCTCTGTCTCTTTCTAGCTCCCCACCCGCCGAACACTGTCCTGAAATGTAACTTAATTCCTGGCTTTTCCTTAGAGTTGTGCCATTCATATGTGTCCTGCTAAATCATTTAAGTTTTTCTCTGCTTGAAGTTAGAAAGGGGATTACACAGTCTGGAGGTTGTTTATTTCTCTGCTTGATGTTGAGATTTTGAGGTTCATTTACATCCCTGCATCTGGCTAGTCTGTTTTTACTGCTGGGTAATACTCGCTGTCTGGGCGGACCACTCACGGTCGCTGGGGCATCGGGCATGTCAGCCCTTGTGAGCGGGGCTGCCGCTGGCTCTGGTGTTCTCATGCTTCTCCTCCCGTGCGCAGGGCAGCAGTTTCTCAAGGATGGACCCCGAGGGCCCATTTTCTGGGGGGCTTTGACTGGCACACGTACAACTTATTAGGTGATGCCAGGCTTCCTGCAAAGTGGATGACATTGTTTGTACTCTGCCCAGCGGGGTGGGTGGGCATCCTCCTCACCCCGGGTCCTCCAACATGTTCAGTCCCTTCCCCAAAGACAGGATGCTTGCAGGGTCACGATACATTTTGATATCTGGTCAAGGAAGTCCTTGATCTACCCCTGCTACCGTGCTATCCTTTTCCGGGAGTGTTTTGGCTATCCTTAGTCATTTCTTTTTCCATAGACCACTTAGAGTAATCTTCAAGTTCCATACAGAAAATGAATGTGTTGGGGTTTTAGTTGGACTTGTACGGAAGTTGTAGATCCATTTGAGGAGCGATAATCACCTTGGGACCTTGAGGTTCTCTGAGAGTCTGGCTTATATCTCTGCTTCTCTGGATGGTCTTTACTGTCTCTCTATAAAGTTTCTAACTTTCTGCACAAGAGGTTTGTGGATATTTTGTTACATTTGTGTTACTACTTTGTAATTTTGTTGCTCTTATCCGTGACATTGTGGTGGTCCTAAGACACATCTGGATTCTTTGCTACTTGTCCCTTGGAGAGGTG
Source organism: Mirounga leonina (assembly GCF_011800145.1). Taxonomy (NCBI): domain Eukaryota; kingdom Metazoa; phylum Chordata; class Mammalia; order Carnivora; family Phocidae; genus Mirounga; species Mirounga leonina. Next base: position 51,768,515 of record NW_023270265.1, read on the forward strand.
GAGCTCGATTGTCTTCCCCTTGAGAGGAGGTCGGGCTTCTTCATTTGCTTCGATGACTGGGTTAAAGCTGGAGGGGGGTGCACGGCTCTAGGGGGTGTGCTGTGTTATTACTGCTGGGAGAGGGTGAGCCCCAGATTCCCAGTACACATCCACTGGCCCCCCGCAAGGGGGTGGTCCCCGGGAGAGGAGGGGTGGCCTTGTTCTGGCTGGATGCTGCACAGAGTCCTGACTCTCTGCCGGGTCTGCTCTGACACCCCCAGTGGGGATGGATGTCCTGGCTCCCCCCAGGCCTTTGCTGGTTGGGTTGAGGTGCAACCACAGTGTTCCCTGTGGCTGGAGGAAAGCCGTTTTGCCTATCAGCTTTCCGTTTGGATGGGGGCCTCCCTCCTTGTCCTGTGACTGGCAAAAGCAGCTTCTGTTGGGCTTCCTGTCTTCTCCTGCTGGTGTGTCCCAGGGGCCGGCTTACTCGGCTTCGCACCTGGGAGAAAGGGAACCCAGAGGTCTCCTTCGGCTCTCCAGGGCCCTGTCAGGCTGCCTTCTCCCCACCCTCCGGAGTCTTCCGGTACTGGCTTATGGATAATGGTGGGGTTTAGGGGTAAATGACACTTCACAAGAGGAATGGCACATCGGCTCCATCTTTCTGGACGTGGAGATCAAGGACTTTCTAATCATCATATTTTTCATACCTAGAAATTCTTTTTTTCAACTCTGCTGTTTGCTCCCATATTTCCCTTCTAGTTCTCTAAAATATCAATCATAAGCTTTTCCTGCCTGCTTCTGTCGCTTTTGCCACTTCTCACTCATGGGGATTTATTTCCTTAGTTGAAGATGAGCTGCTCCCTTCCCTTAACTTTGTGGGATCCTTTGAGAGGGGCGTTGAGATTGATTTCCTCCAGAGAAGCCCCGCATTTACCTCTTCCTTCCATCCCAGGCACCAATTTAATTCAAATTTCCTGCGTGACGTTTGTGGATTAAGAACAGTGTGAGTTCCGACAGCAGACCTGCACGGGGACAGGCTTGTGGGGTTCAGGACAATTTTTCTTCCTTCCCCTGTGTTAGAGTTGAGAGAACGCAAACCCTCTGCAGTCCCATCTTTATGTGGGGAGACCCCCTTACATTCCCTACCTGGGGCTGTCTGTGGGGGTTCGTGTTCAAACAACATCCATCTTATGCACTATTTTAATTGTTTTCCATTCAGGTGTCTGTCCTGCCACGGTGCTGGAAAGGGGATGGTGGGCGGGACTTCCTCCGGCAGGCATCAGAGGCAGGCTTTCAGGCAGCGGGGCATGGAGGGGAGGTGGAGGGGGTTGCGCATGCAGGCCAGGCGGGGCAGTCCAGGGCAGAGAGCGGGGAGACCTCCTCGGGGTTGTCCTGAGAACTTGGAAGCTAGGCTGGGGAGTCTGGAGCCTTTTTATGGGGAATGATATTTGTAGATATTAGGAGGGTCTGGCGGGTGTGGGCTGGGCAGATGAGGACGGGAAATGCAGAGGTTGGGAGAATAACTTGAGTGGGAGCAGGTGAGGCACAGAGGGAACAGGTAGGAGGCGTTGAGCAGACTCAGGAATGACAGGGCTTAGCACATGGTGAATTATGTGGGCGAAGTTGATGGTGCAGTCAGAGGTGGCGCTGAGAGTCTGACAAGCATCCAGCAGAGGCGTGGGGCCCCAGGGAGGAGACACTAGGTGGGAGTGAGTGAGAGGCATCCTTTAGGGTGTGCCTTTGGGGTTTCACTAGGCAGGCAGGGATGTTCCAGAGCTGGGGAGTGCCGAGGAGTGGAGTGCTGGCTTGAGAGTTGTCTCAGGATTTCCCATCTCTGTGACAGGTTGGGACCGGGTGCCCCAGTCTCCAAGGGGGAGTACCTTCCTCAGGGACTGCACAGTGAGGCTTGCAGACTCCGTCCTCCGGTCCTCTGAGCAGGGGCAGGTGCAGGGTCAGCACAGGACGCGGGTCTAGACGTCACCTCCTCTGCCCACACCCGTCTATGTAAGTCAGTACATGCCTGAGACGTGGCCAGGAACGCCCCCTGATTTCCTCTGTTGGACCTTGCATCCAGCTTTCCTGTCTCTGTTGTGGGAGAGTTCCTCACCCTGAAATCCAAGTTCTTCTCCTCCCTTTGCAGGATGTCAGGAAACCCAGAGGCCCAGGGAGGCTGGGAATGGGCCGCGTCCTCCAGGAGCGAGGGTGTGTGTGGTGCAGCCACAGGAGAGGGACAGGATTTGAGCAGGACCAGGCAGGCTCTTCCCTCTCCCGGTGGTCTCACGGCTGGGGCTTCTTGGATGGGGACATGGGCTTCTCCCTGTCCCCTCAGTGCCCATCACGTTGGTATGGCAGGAAGCCTTCCTAAATGCTGGATGAAAACTGGTCTCCTTAAGGAGGCGTGACACTTTCTAAAAGCACAGATGGCCTGACTGGGACCGACCTGTCTGCGTTCCAGCTAATCCAGCTCCTGATTGTCCGCCCGTGTCTCACAGGCATCTGCTCCCCGCCTGGCCATCTGTGTGGTGCGTGCCCAGCCGCTGGTGCCTGCGGTGAGTGGCTGCCACGGACCCCGCGTGGCCAGCAATGGTCCACTCTGCTGTGGTGATGTGAGCGTCTGGGAAACATTCCTGCTCGGGAGTTGGGGTAACGTTTCACAATAATGGATCATTTCCAGAGTTGGTGATGAAATGGGCTTCCAGCTCTCCACCCAGAAATGGTGGAAAAATTGCTTGGATCCTGTGGCAAAAACAGCATTTTCTGTCTGGCGGGGGAAGCGGTTTGTTCTGCTTTCCTAGAATCTCAGCACTGAACCTCTTCCTCTGTGTTCCAGAATCTTGCCCTCGAAGGGGGAGATGGGGAAGGAGGAATCAAGTTTTATATTTTCCAGTATTGTGTTCATTTAGTGCTGGGAAATATTTATATAGGGTAGGAATGCATGAATTCCCATGTGGACTGCTGGACCCATGGGCATGTCTCCTCCTTGTCGGTCATTCCCATGCCCTCCTGGTCCCTCTGATCCCCTCTGCCACTGGCAACATGCTGTCAAAAGGTAAAATGAGGCCCAGTGCAGCTTTTCAAGGGTTTGTTTGAGCAAACATTGTTTCATAGTGGGAAGCAGCAAACCAAAAGTGGTTGGGAGCTCTCCCCCGACAGGAGCTCGGGGAGGGGTTTCTGTAGAGGAGCTGGGGAAGCGAAGCAAGGGAAGGACTGGATTGGCCATAGTGGAAGTGGCTGCCTTCTCTGGGAGAGCCTGTTGGCAGTTTGTGGTTCAGACTATGTAGAGGCTTAGATACACCTAAGAGGAGATCTGCAGGAATTGGCTCACTCTGTAAAGGAGGCCGGGAAGCCCCCCGATCTGCCATCTGCATGCTAGAGACCTGGGAAGGCTGGTGGGTTAGTTCCGTCTGAGTCTGGATGCCTGAGAACCCAGGGTTGCAGCGCCGTGAGTTCTAGTCTGGGTCCAAAGGCAAGGGAGTCAGGGGCGCTGATGTCTGAGTGCAGGAGAAGGTGAATGTCCCTGCCCAAACGAAGGGACCACATTCACACGTCCTCCATTTTGTTCTAGATGGACCCTTAGTGCCTTGGATGATGCCTTCCATATCAGGGAAGAGCGTATTTTTTACTTGGTCTAATCAATCAAACGCTAATCTCTTTCAGAAACACCCTCATAGACACACCCAGAAATTGTTTTACCAACAATCTGGGCATCCCTTGGCTCAATCAAGTTGACACATAAAATTAACCATCAAAGATGGGAACCTCCTTAGCAGTGTACCCTAAAGTGTGTGTGGGGGCGGGGAGGGGGTCAGCAGTCAAATGCAGATTCCCAGCCCCCCTCTGGATGCCACACAATCCAAACTCTGGCAGACGGGTACTCGAATATGCAGTGCTCAGCAGCACTGTTGCTGAGGCTGAGACCCCGAGCCTTAGAAATCCTGCTGGTCTAGTCCCTCCTCCTGCCACGGTGGGGAGGGCTGGAGCTGGGACTGACGCTGCGAGCTGCAGAGCCACGTCCGGGAGGGCTGTGTACTGAAATCACCTGCGGGACTTTGAAAGGCCACGGATGCCTGGGCGCCACCCCGGAGATGCGGGGTTTGCTGATCTGGGATGGGAAGCTTTCCCTACCCCACTAACAGGTGGTTGGTGTTGAGAACTGCATGTCTCTGTATCAGGTTTTGGGGTCCATCACTGGGTAAAGACAAAGGCAAGTGGTGTGCTTAGTATTATTATGGTGATCACCAACATCACAGGATTCTGTGTCCTTTGGGAGGCCTTCCAGGCAGGAAATATCCTTGTTCTCTTGAAATTAGGCTTGGCCATGTGACCAGTTCTGGCCAATGGGTTGACAGAATTGATGTCTTTTCTGGGCGGGGAGTGGGTGCAGGTGCAGGTGTGAGCAGCTCGTGCTGCCCCTTGACCACACTGGACCACACTGGACGTGCAGTGTGAATGAGAAAGACCATCTTGCTGTTTGTACTCGCCAAGGGTCTGAGCCTGTTTGAATCTGGGTTATACCCTAGCTTCTCCCAATAGACACATCTATAGAACATTATAAAATAGGACTAAAACTAACAGGAGTTCTGTATCATAAATGCCTTCTTCATTACCTTAATTGGACAGGTAAACTGGGTCTTCTTTTTCTAGATTTTCCTCTTTTGTTTTTAAAATGTCACTCATTGATAGGTGAAGGCAGTCTTTGATGCTAAAATGTTTTCCATTGCCTTCTCAAGGAAGTGTGCTGTAAAATGTATTCAGTTCATGGAACTTGCTTATTTAGTTTGTCCCTAGGAAACGAGTGTGATGTCAGGCAAAAAATCCAAAATGATTAAAGCGAGTGGTGGTCTTTTCTCATGGAGAAAAATGCCTCCAGAAAATTGACTGATCCTTTAGTGATATGCACACCAGAACTCTGTTCTCTTGACTTTTACCAAGGGAAATCTCAAGTTAGGGAGAAAGAAGAAAATACACCACTTACTTTAAAATGCATTTTTTTCCAGGGGAAAATTTAGCGGCTGTGATGGTTATGCTGCTTTTTTGTAAGGAATTTTTTTTCAATGTATAATACATTAGACTACCTTAAGCTTTCTGCCAAGGTGAGAGCTTGCATTAAGCAAGCGGTGGTTCTTACTTGATTTAATTCTTGAGCAGAGTGATGGCCAGGCTTAGGGAAGGAATAGAAGGATAATAGAAGTGAATTTATTGAGTTCAGGTGTCCTGACATTTGCATTTTGTGAAATTTCTGTTCATGCTTTAGGGAGAAATAATTTTAATATACTAGTAAAAGTAAGCAGCCTCTAGAAAAATTCAATACATACTTTAAAGTTATTTTTCTAGCTCTGAACTGCTATTTAGGGTTGAATTATTGTATGACTCTTTTTCAAGCCAAAGTTCGGTTGACAAGGGGCAATTTGATTTTTCTGAAATATTTTATATGAAGGTAAGAATCTTGTAGAGACCCCAAACCTCTGAGAATATAGGGAGAGAGAATGCTGATAATGACTTGTTCTTTCTGTAGCACCACTGAGAGAAGCATTTGGAATATGTTGTTTTGTGCTCTAGAGGGGCTTTCCACATCCAGGGCAGCATGGGTCCTCAGAGTGAGAAGGGATGGAGGGGAGGGGTGCATGGAGCTCTGGTCCTGTATGTTTGCATGTTGTCTGGGGCGGCCCAGCAGCCGCCTTCATTCTTGAGAAAGCTTGAAAAGCAGAGAGAGCTATTTTTGATAAGATTCCTGGGATGACGCTTACAAGGACATAAAGTTGCACCTACGAAGCTGTTATTTTTCTTTTCCTTTTTAAAGATTTTATTTATCAGAGAGAGAGAGAGTGCATGAGCAGGGGGAGGGGCAGAGGGAGAAGCAGACTTCCCACTGAGCAGGGAGACTGACATGGGGCTCAGTCCAAGACCCTGAGATCATGACCTGAGCCAAAGGCGGACGCTTCACGGACTGAGCCACCCAGGCGTCTTGCAGGTGTGATTTTTCAAATCAACACTGTTGTAAGGACGTGTTTGCACATTTACCCAGGACTCTGACCTCCTGGGGAGCAGGTTTTTGGTGTGGATGCTAGACTGGCTTTAGCCACCTGGAGACTCCTGTCGGGCTACCTGCCTCTCTTCCTCCCGGGACCACGCTCTCTAGGAGAGGGTAAGTGGTGTGTAAGAGGGAAGTACTGGTCAGATGCTCATCCTGGGGGAGGCTGGAGCCAAGCTGAGGACATGGACTCTCGCTGGCTGGCTGTGGGCCCCAGCCTGGTCTCATGGTGCCACTTGGAATCTCTAGCTCTGGGAAACTCAGATGAAATCCCGCTTTCGTCCTGCGTCATGCTCATCCTCGGCTGCTTTGAGCTGCTGACAGCCTTGTGGAAGCCGTGGGCACAGCTAATCAACGGGGGTTTGTATGCCTGTGGGAATAAAAATAAGCTGACTCAGCACTGCATTGCTTTAGGCTTCTGGTCCAGTGGGCTCCGGAATCCTCTCCACAAGGAAGGAGTATCCAAGGGTGAGGAAGCAAATCCCCCCCAACTGGGGAGGGAGCTGGTGCTGCCCTTCATGAAACTCCCCCTGTGGTTCTCCTTCCTCCCACTGAGGGGGAAAATGGAGGGAAGATCCCAGAGGACAGAGCTGGGGAGGAGATGACCGAAAGAGGGAGGGCTCTCTAGACCATGGCCTGTTGGCTTTCTTTGGCAAGTGAACTCAGCTCTGCAGGGGCCATTGGGGTGGAATCACCTTATTTATGGTCTGGAGGCATCTGCTTTCCCTTCCTTAGGAGGTAGACTTCTAACCCTCAGGGGCACCTCACAGCCCCTTCTCGTAGGAAGTTGAGCCCCAGCTCTCCGTTTGACCTCACTGTGCACAAAGCTGCCTTTTGCCCCTGGGCCTGGTCACACAGATGCCTCCCTGAGAGCTGTCTGACTAGGAGCCAAACTGTTAGCCTGAGAAACAGTGGAAAAGCATTGCTCTCTGACTGTACAGGGCAAAATTCCTTCTAAAATAGGTTTCTAAGGGCTTTTCAGAAATGGACCATTATAATTAGAATAAAATAGGGAAAACAGTTGCTAGTCTCTTAAAAGGCTGTGTAATTGTATTAGTCATACTGTTTATTGACATCGGAAAATGAAAAACATGCAAGAGTTTGGTTAAATCAAGGCTCCTACGTCGATTATTTCAATGATCATTTTCAATGCAGCTTTTATTCTTTTATTCGAGCAGCAACACTGCTTTGAGCTCTCAGCCGAGGGTGGCATGTGGCAGGTGGTGGTCGCTGGACCCACCCTGGACACAGCTGCATTAGAACTATTAGCAATTCAAATAGCAGCGCTCCCTTGAGCCCCAAGCTTTACATGTGTATCTGCATAACTGTGGGTGTTTTGCACAAAAGCAAAGATGCGCACTGGGGTGTAATTTCCCAAGTAATCGCTCAGGCTACCACGGGTCCGGGATAGGAGAACAGGGAGATTTTGAAGGCATTGGCAAGATAGCGTGGGAAAGCGAATGTCATAGGTCCAAAGTCCCCGGGCCCTGGCGGGGTTCTGGATCCTTCCTGAAGGTGGGCTCCTTTGCATGTTGTGAGCAGCTGACTCTGCTGGCGGGGGAGGCCGGGACCTGGCTGCTGACCCCCCAGGTCCCCCGCGGCCTGCAGGCTTCCCGGGAGGAGGCAGTCATACCACACACCACCGTCACAGGAGCTGGGGCAACCAAGAGGAGTCAGGGTAATCAGCCGCCCGTGTTGTACGTACGTGGAAATGTCATAGAACTCATTTCCGGATTGTTCATTTTGGTAAAAACGTTGGATTTGACTCCTCTCAGTTTATGGCACTTTTGGGAAGATTTGAAATGGGATTTTCAAGATGGCCGTGATGATTTCCTTGCTAATGTCATTTTCCCTGTCCATGGGCTTACCTTCTTCTTGGGACCTGAGTCATTCTAGTTATGTCCTGGCTTGGAGGATGGGAGCAAGCCTCTTGTGCGCTGACGTGGGTTCCTGCTGGCACGGCACGCAGCTCCTCAGCACCTGGGCTTGCAGTCAAGGTGGGAGGATGCAGCAAGGCCATCTGGGGGCACCTGCCCCCCAGGACGTCTGCTGTTGCCGCTGGGACCCCGGGGAACGGAGCCAGCCAAGATGTCAGGTGACCGCGGTGAGCCTTCGCTGGCTCTCTCCCTGCTGCCGGCTGGGTCCCCTCCCTCCTTCTGCGGATCCTCTTCCTCCCTTGTGGATAACAAATGAGAAGATGTTCTGTGAACCCTGCCCCAAGGGCATGTGGTTTTGTAACTGGAGGGGCTTGCATCATCCTCCTGAGAATATTATTGGAATTAAACCCAGATAAATATGGTTTTATTTCTCTCAAGAGTATAGCTATTGAACTCTTCCATGGCATTTCTAGAATTCAGAGTTTCATCATGTTTAGAAAAGTATCCTTTTTATTAATGTGCATTTTTGTTATTCTGGTTAGAGGCTGCTCATCAAAACACCTTCTCTCCCCATGTTCTGGCTCTTTCCCTCTGGCAAGTGCATTGGTTCAAGTCTGTTAACTTCATGCTGCCATCTACCTTACCATCCAAGGGTCTGTGGTTTTTCAAAAATGTTTAACTGTTTCCCAGCCAACCAATGTAGTGTAGTGGTTAGGAGATGAGACTCTGAGGTCAGACCCTGCAGGTTCCTTCCCACCCCTGCCCAGCCACATCATATGGCATTGGCAGGTTCTCCTCTGCATCAAATTTATGACTTGTATAGTGGGCTGCTAACAATACTCCCAACTCAAAGCCTTACTGTGGGACTAAGCACTTAGGCCGGTGTCGAACATAGTAAGAATTTAGTAATAATTCTTGGGTATTATGACGTAGGTCCAAAGTTCCCCATGATACATATTCTCTATATTGGCATCTGAAAACTCAAAAAACTGGAGGTGAACCAAGGGTCAATCCAAGTGATGACTACCTAGTTTCCACACGGGGTGATGGCAGCCTAGGTCTGGACCAACCCTCCCACTGGGAACGGCTAGAGGAGCTGGAGAAAGAAGCTGAAAGTTCTCTTTGAAAGCACTGGAGAACTATGGAGTTTTGGGGGAGGAGAGAGAGACACAGAAGGCTGAGTCTGTCCTTGGGACAGCTCTTACCCTAGCGATGTCTGTGGGTTTCTGAAAGTGGCAGCTCAGAGGCTGTTTTCGGTAGGTGCTGGGGGTTGAGAAACCAAAATGTGGAGTCAGACTTCGGTAACTCGGGGGTGCCCATTGTGATCTCTAGGACAAGCATGGAGAGCATTGCAAAAGAATATGTAAGCACCAAGCTAACAGATAACAAGTAGAAAAATGAAAGTATCTGATGAATCTGAAAGTTGGCAAGAAAGAGATACAGGAACACAGAAGAGGAAGGACAGATAGAAAGCAAATTGTAAGATTGTGCATTCATTTCAAATATGTCAGCAACTCCTAGGCTTTGGTCTGGGACCTCAAAAGTTTACAGCTTGAGAAAAAGGATACACCAGAAGTAGAGGAGTCCACACAGACTAGCGTTCGATCCCTCAACCCCGATGGGATTAGGGTGATTTTTGAGTACTGGTGACATCATAGCAAAACTGCTGAAACTGCAGGCAAAGAGAAAATCTTAAAAAGAGCCAAAAGCAAGCAAAAAAAAAAAAAAAAGGAAGAAGAAGCCCACATATTACTTTGGGAGAAGCAACAACAAGTCTGACAGCTGACTTTTCAACGGAACGATGAAGCTCAGCAGGTAGTGCACGAGGTCTGAAGGTCGAGGGAAGATGGGACTTCCTGCACTCCCACGCCCTGTGATGGTAGCTGTCAGACAGGAGCCAATAGAGACAAACAAGACACAAACAAGAGTCATCAAAGACAGCAGCAAAATAAATACCAGTGGTTTTTATCCAAGCAGAAGAAAAATTATTCCAGATGGAAGTTCAGGGAAACAGCAAGGAATTAAGAGCAGAGGGAAGGGTAAATAGGAGGGTGTATTTAAAAGCATGTTGTAATAATACCGTCTTATGTGTTTTTAATATAGAGAGAGTCTTAAAATACAAGAGCATACAAGTTGGGAGGTGGTTAATGGAGCTAATTTTTTTTTTTTTAAAGATGTGTTTATTTATTTTAGAGAGCATGTGTGCTCATGAGTGCGGGGAGGGTGAGAAGGAGAGAATTCCAAGCAGACTCCCTGCTGAGCATGGAGCCCAACAGGGGGCTCGATCTCATGACCCTGAGATCATGACCTGAGCTAAAACCAAGAGTTGGACGCTTCACCGTCCAGGCGCCCCGGAGCTAAATTGTTCTAATTAGAAGGAAATGTAACCTTAAATGTATATATTAGAAAAAAAGTTAATAATGAATCATCAAAGAATCTGACCTCAACAAGCAAATTAAATACAAAGAAAGTAAGATGATGGAAATAAATATAAGAATATGAAGTAATGAAATAGAATATAAATATATAATATGGAGATTTAACAAAGCCAGAGCTGGTTCTTTGAAAAGAATCTTTAAGGGGAGCCTGGGTGGCTCAGTTGTTGAGTGTTTGACTCTTGATTTAGGCTCAGGTCATGGTCTCGGTGTCATGAGACTGAGCCCTGTGTTGGGCTCTGCACTCAGTGGGGAGTCTGCTTCTCTCCCTCTTCCTCTGCCCCTCCCCTGTTCTCACCAGCGCATTCTCTTTGTCTCTCTCAAATAAATAAATATATCTTAAAAAAAAAAGAAAAGAATCTTTGAAAATTGATAAATCCCTGATGACATCAGGAAAATATCAGGACCCAAGAGGGGATATTGCTAAATATATTGCAATCGTCACAAAGATCATAAGAGGAAAACAATTATGACCAATTTTATGGAAATAAATTTGAACATTTCAGTGAAATTACCAAAATCCTGGAAACACAAGTTAAAAAATGACCCAAGAAAAAGCAGAAAATCTGAATATTCTTATTAGAGTGAATATTCTTATCAGAATTAAATGTCAAATTTATAATTATATTTTTACACACAGGCACACAGGATATGCTCTATGTTCATAGTTTTACCAGCAAATTCTATCAAACTCTTATGGACCAAGTCACACAAACCCTACATGAAATCTTCCAGAGAATAGAAAAAGAAGAAACACTTCTCAATTTCTTTCAGAGGAGTCAAATAATGTGAAAAATTGAAATTTGACAGAGACATTGTAAGAACAGAAAAATTGAGTTCAACCTCATTCACAAAAGTCGATTTTAAAACCCCAAAGTATTAGCAGACCAAATCCAGCGATGCATACAAAAGGTAATGTGTCATGTCCACGTGATGTTTATTTTAAAACACAGGATTGATTTAACATTTGAAAGTCAACTGATGTAATTCAGCATATTATCAGAGTAAAAGAGAAAACTCATGATGGTTTACCAGATGGGGGAAAAAGCATTTAATAGAACTCTTAGGAAACAAGGAAACAAAAGTATATATAGTTTAACCTGATAAAGGGGCCAGAAATCACCCCCTCTATCTACACACACCATTGTATTAGAGGGTGAGATAGCCAATTCTTCACGTAAGGCTGGGAACAGAGAACAGACCAGAGTTTGCTCTTACCACTTCTGGAAAATGCTAGAGTTCCTAACCAGTGCAATAAGAAAGAAGAAATAAAATTTAGAGTAATTGGAAAGTAAGAAATAAAACCACCACTATTTGGAGATGGTGTATTTATGTGCATAAAATTCCTAAAAAGTATATAGAGAAATTATTGGATTTAATCTACTCATTCAGCAATGACACTGAATTCAATGTCAACTGTATTTCTATACACTACCAACCAATACCAGAAAATGAAATTGAAAAGCTTTTCCATTAATAACAGTGTTTGATGGACTACAGAAATAGCATAGAGTCTTGATGCAAAATTAAGCATGTATGAACACTTGATTTAATTTAATGGTGGTGCTGGAGGCAGATAGAAAGCTGGCTTTTTTCTTTTTTAAGATTTATTTATTTATTTGAGAGAGCGAGAATGAGAGAGAGTGCATAAGAGGGGGGAGGGTCAGAGGGAGAAGCAGACTCCTTGCTGAGCAGGGAGCCTGATGTGGGACTCGATCCCGGGACTCCAGGATCATGACCTGAGCCGAAGGCAGGCGCTTAACCAACTGAGCCACCCAGGCGCCCAAGCTGGCTTTTTTCAATAAGTGATACTGGGTCAACTGGATATCCATGTGGGCAAAAAATAAATTTCAGCATTGCCTTACCACATAAACAAAACAAATGCCAATCTGCTGATACAATGTAAAAGGAAAAATGAAAATGAAAGTTCTGTCCATCCAGGATAAGATTTAGAAATCGGACTGTGTTAAAATAAAGAACTTCTGGCCATCAGGGGGGACCATCAAGAGGCAGACTGCAAACAGAGTGGGAGATATTTGTAATAAAATAACCACAGATGGAGCCTAGACAGATCTCTGTCTGTCTTACTATCTATCCATCCACCCATCCACCTACTTACCTATCATCCATCCATCACCTCTCTATCTTTCTATCATCTTATCTCCTTTTTTCTCTAGACACTGAGACCTTAGTGTCCAACTCTGGTGACCTTGCCATTTTTTGGTGTTCTGCTCTCGAAACTCACCATGACCTAGAGATGTATTCAAATTTGTCACCCTGAATTGGTCCACTCATCTTTCCTTTGCTGAGCTTGCAAGCAGAGCACAATTCTGTTAAATCAAAGCAAGCAGATCCATAGCCTAAGATCTATCTGTCCTCTGCTATGGCTGCTTCCTAGACCTCACCTCTGTCGTCTTTTCTGACCATGTTCAGCAAGATGGATGGGGGAGTAAAGCTACTGTCTGTCTACACAGGTAAGGTACTCTTTAGCTGTCCCCCCCACCCCATACCAGCTGGCATGCTAAAGACTTCTTTCTTTTAGGGGCAATTAAATTAACCTTTGCCTTCAATCCTTCAGCTTGGCTAGGGCAGTCAGCTCTACTTCTTGCCCATCTACAAAATCTTACAAAAGATGCTCATGAGCTCAGGAATAAAGTGGCTGCTTGGTGGGGGGTCGTGCATGAACCCAGTATGTGCTCAGGACGTGCTTTTAGTGCAGTGACTCCTACATGTTCCTGCCTGAGTTAGAGGATCCTTCCCTGATGGCACCTTCTTCTGAGAGATTCTCCAGATTGCCACAAAGCCTGATGTCCTACAGCATTTGGATTGTGTCTCTCATTACCTACGTCAGGTCCTGTGAACCACTTGTTTTCATGCTGCTTCATGAAATCCAGACATTGTGTTGAGGAATAGAAGAAGCACATAGGAATAGAGAGAGTCATAAATGAAATCACAGCCTCCTGAGAAGACACCCCACCATACGCATGATGATATGTGTTAGGGAAGCACAATCAGTAACATATAACTCTTACTTGATGGTAGTGGGTGTATGATTTGAATTTACGTGAGAGTTTGAGTCAAGACTATTCTGGTTATAATTTAAAAGTGCTGATAGAACTTCCTGAATATAATGATGTTTTGGATTTTCTTTTCTTATATTTTTTTCTTATATTAGTTTCAGCAACCCCTTAGTTACATCAATTTCATATCTGCCCACTCCTGGGATCCCAATGAATGTTCTGGTCAGAAACTTACCCTTCAAAGAAGTTCCTGGGCAGGAGAGGTGATGTGGATGAAGGGTAATCTTCATTTTCCTTTAGGTTTTAGGATCCTTAAGTGCTGTCCCGAAGCTGTTAAACTTTATAGCGAGTAATTCTGTTTCTATGGAAAGCTTTATAAATATATGACATGTATGTATTCATACAGGTAAGGAGGCATTACAACATTTTCTATACTTAAAGTATAATACAGGTAAAGAGTAAACTGTCACCCCAACCATTGAAAAAGAGGAAGGAACCATAATGAAGTTTTTTTATTCTTTTCAATGGAAGTCCAATTTCTTAAGTTCCTGCTTCATGTTCTGTGCCTAGCCGTTCGCTGCTTGGTCATAAACTCCTCTACAAGAAGGGCTTGTGACATAAAATAGGCTGGGTCTCCCACCCACAGGGAACCCCCCCAGGTGGTATGACGCTGGGCACAGGAAGTGATGCTGCCTCTCCCTTGGCCCCCACACCTGGCGCACATTGCTCTGCACGCCTTCATGAGTGCACCATGACCAAGACCGGCTGATGGCCTTGGTGGTGCCCCACGCGGGGTCAAGGGGCACAGGGCAGTGATCAGGAGGTCCCAGCAGAGGTGAGAAGCTGGGGGACCTAGCTGTAGCAGCAGGTGGGCACTGAGTGGGCTGGAACGAGAGCTTGGATCTGAAGCCCTGTGGGCGTCAAATTTATCATCTCCCAGGTGAGGGGACTGGACACATGCTTGCCCAGGCCTCTTCTAGCTCTGACATTCTGGGATTCCTTCTATATGCACAACACAAGGTGCCTTTCCAGTTGGGATGGCTCCCGGGGAGGCTGAACTAGGCCACATGGTCAGTTGTCTACAGGTGTTTTCAGCTGTTACTAGGTAAGGCTTTAAAAATGTCCCCATAATCTGTTTAGAAATCATATGCTGATAAACTCAGGAGAATGTTTATTCAAAGGAAACTGTTTTTGCTTAGCATGTCTCCGAGTCACGTACTTACCTGGTCTAGTAGTGAGGTGAGCCAGCTCTGAATCAAAGATGCCTTCCTTTCGGGATTGCTCATGGATGGGAGACATGGGCCAGTTTGGACATCTGAAACAACTTGTGGCAGTGCCCTTGCTTACGATGCGGATGCTCACCATCTCCTTCTTCTTTCCTCTGTCCTTCCCTTATCTCAGAGATAGTTACTGCTTTTGTACTAACATTCATGCCCTGTGCTCGTGGACAGCAGGGCAGGAGGTTTGGAAAGACCCACAAGCACTGGTGGAAGTGGGCACATCATTCAGGATGGTGGCATCACATACAACGGCCATCCTGAATGTTCACCAGTGTTGGTCCTTTCCTGGCTGTTCCGGGGCAGAGGAAAGGAGCTTATTTCAAGAGCACGTATTGAGTACTGATTGTGTGCTAAGTGCTTGGGTATCAAACTTGGGCAAAACAGCATGGTTGTAAGACAAATGATTATCATCAAGGAAGAGGTGAAATAAGCTCTCTAAAAAATAACACTCAAAGTTGCAGAGGGAATTCACTGGAAGAGGACATCCCAGATGGTTCTCAGGAAAGGCTTTACAGAGGATGTGGCCACTAAGGAGGACCTCGAAAGGCAAACTTGGCTTTAAGATGTGTGGATGGGGTGGGAGGAGGGCATTAAGGGAATGAGAACCATGGAAGTGTGGGCAGGGTTTTCCAACGTGGAGCTGCAGGGATGATTTCAAGTGATACACAAGACAACATTTTTTTTTTTAAAGATTTTATTTATTTATTTGACAGAGAAAGACACAGCGAGAGAGGGAACACAAACGGGGAGTGGGAGAGGGAGAAGCAGACTCCCTGCCGAGCAGGGAGCCCGGTGCGGGACTCGATCCTGGGACTCCAGGATCATGACCTGAGCCGAAGGCAGTCGCTTAACCAACTGAGCCACCCAGGCGCCCACAAGACAACATTTTTTATTTTAAGAGTCTTGAATATAGTCCTATATATTGGACAAATGCGTGTATTTCTTTTCCATTATAAGCTGGAGTTTTAAAAAATAAGTACGTTTATTGGGAATTCTGGGTAGTGGAGGTAGTGGTGACTATGTAAATCTGAAACATACAATGCATCCCCTAAGTAAAATAAAGAAGAATAAGTAAAACAATAAAACCTTGCAAAACCAATGTCCTCAGCATAACTGGAAGACAGAGAATGATCCAAAAAAACAAAAAACAAAAAACTGTAATTAAGAACAGAAGCCCCAAATGCAAGGAGTGGACCCTCCCCCCGCCAGCTTCAGTCTTTGCAGAGAAAAAGTGCAGTTCACAAGGGCAGAGGGGACCTTGTGGTGGTTCTGAAATTGACCTGAAGTCACTGCTGGAAAGAGAAAGGCACCCTCAGTATGAAAATACAAAGTTCTCTGGTAGATCAAAGTACCCGCCATAGAGAAGATGCTTAAAAGTGAGCTCTGGATGTGAGGAAGCCACCTTGAGAAGGTGATGCTCTGGGAGGAATTGGGGCAACAAAAAAGGAGAGCTGACTGTTATACCATGAAGAGAAAAAGAAGCAAGGGCATATGGGGTCCCAGAAGGAAAGCAAAATCAAGGGACTTGCACTGCCTCCGTTCATGGCCACTCCCAAGTGAGGATGCTGATCCGTTCAGTAGGGAATCAGACCTCACTGTGCTGAGAGAGAACAGAAGCGGGTAATTTGAACCAAGTATCTCATAAACCCCACTGAGTCTCCAGCCCTGTCTATATAAATGCAGAAGCACAGACTGTTTTTATCTGCACAAAAGTACTATAGAAAGGAAATTTAAAAACAGGACTTGAAACGATTCAATGAGAATAAGACAATTTAAAAAGGTGTGAATACAAACAAGACATCCAGAACTAAAATACGAACTGTCATCAATACCAAAAAAAATAAAATTGAAATAAAAAAGCAAAGAAAACACATCAATTAAACAACAAAACAACAAATATAATCCACACAATAATTATGATGCCCAAATAATATATCGTTTCAACAAATGGTGCTCGGACGTGCATGAAGACAAATTTAGACCGCTTTGTCACACCAGTCACAATAATTAATTCAAAATGATCATAGATCTGAGTGTAAGATCTAAAACTATAAAATCTTTTTTTTTTTTTAAAGATTTATTAGGAGAGAGAGCAGGAGGAGGGGCAGAGGGAGAGAGAGAATCCCAAGCAGACTCCTTGCTGAGCACAGCCTGACATGGGGCTCCACCCAGGACCCTGAGAGCATGACCTGAGCCAAAATCAACAGTCAGATGCTTAACCTACTGAGCCACTCAGGTGTCCCAAACTATAAAATCTTTAAAAGAAATTTTAAAGGGAAACACCTTCGTGATTTTGAGTTAGGCAAAGATTTCTTAAACACCACACACATTCAGGAAGGAAAAAAAAAGATAAATAGGACTTCATTAAAATAAAAAATTTCGGCATGTCAAAACACACCATTAAGAAAATAAAAAGACAATCGAAAATGTTTGCAACTCATATATTTGACAAAAGCTTTATATCCAAAATGTCTGAAGAACTCTTACAACTCAATAATAAGACAAAAAAAAAAAATTAAAAGTGAGTAAAAGGCTTGAATAATTTCTCCAAAGTAGACATATGAATGGCCAGTAATCACATAAAAAAGATGATGAATGCGTTAGTCATTAGTGAAATGCAAATTAAGATCACAGCGAGGTACCCTTTAACACATGCACTCACTAAAATGGTTCCAAATCCAACAGACGGTAGGAACGGGAGTGGTGAGGTGTCTCTGGAGATACAGGACAGGGGACTTCCTCTGCTGGTGGGAGTGTCACTGGTGTAAGTGACTTCGGAAAGTGTTTTTGCAGTTGCTTAAAACGGTAAACACGGGCCGCGACCCGGCGCTCAGCTTCCGTGCCAGAGGCGAGCGCTGCGCTCCGGGCGCCACAATCCCGAGGACACGGCCTCTCTGACACCTCCAGTCGCGGAGAGTCGGCAGCATCATCGGCCGGAGCGGTCGCAGCCACCCCGGCTCCCCTCTCGAGTCCTTCCCATCACCTCGCTGAGACCCTGTCCTGGCCGCGGGGATACCCCTTTTCGTCCTGCCTCCAAGGCTTGTGGGACTGACTGACAGACGCAGGGATCCAGGGCCGGACTGCGGGGAGCGGCAAGTACCTTGAATGGTGCTCTGGAGCACTTTCCGTGATTACTACTCATACCTCTTCCTGGGACACTGTTGAAAGGACCAGCAAACATCTGGTTTCCTCAGATATAATCTCAGATTAATGGAGTTGTGGAACAGATTCAACTCATCTCACTAAGATCAGGGGGAAAGGAAAGATGGCAGAGGAGTAGGGGACCCTATTTCAACTGGTCCCCGGAATTGAGCTGGATATCTACCAGACCACTCTGAGCACCCACGAAACCAGCCTGAGATGTAAGAAGATCTGGATCTCTACAAACAGAATATCACAGGTGGTTGGTTTTGAGGTACGAAGTGGGGAGCCGTGATTCCATGGGCAGATATCGGAGGATAAACGGCAGCGGGAGGGTGCCTGGCCGTGGGGATCCTACACCGCTGGTGAGCGACAGCCTCATGCGCTGCGGACGGGGCACAGACGCGCAGACCGGTAGCGTCGGGAAAGGACTTTAGGGCAGCCCCAGGGACAGAAACCCGGAGTGGTGGGGTCGCGCAGGCGAACTGGGAGCGGCTGGCGGTTTTAGAAGCACAAAGGGCAGAGACGTGCCCTGACCTGGAGGCAAGACTGGGAGCGCTGCGGAGGGGCGCACAACCCAGGACGCTGCAGTTTATAGCAGCACGGACAGAAACGGAGACGGTGTGGCCTGGAGAGCTCACTGAAGAACAGACTGCGGTCTCTCTGCTCTGAGGCACAGGGTTGGAAATGGTCTCTCCTGCTCTGACTTGTGGAAGAGACGTGGAAAGCCACCAGGGAAAGCCGCCAGAGAACAAAAGCCCCCAAAACTGATTCCCGCTGAGCCCATCCCCCACCACAGGGGGGCAGGGCAACTCCGCCCAAACAGGGTTGCCTGAGTATCAGCGCGGCAGGCCCCTCCCACAGAAGACAGGCTGGGAAAACAAGAGGCCAGCAACCCTAAGGTCCCAAGAAAACAGGTGCATCTTGCTTGGGTTCTGGTCAGTAGTTTGGACTCTATACATTCCCTCAAACACCCATCAACAGAATGACTAGGAGGAGGAGCCCCCAAAATAGAAAAGACTCAGAGATTATGACTTATGCTGCAGATTTACAAATGGATGCAGATATAACCAAGATGTTGGAGATGGAATTCAGGCTAGCAATTGTGAAGACAATGGCTAGAATGGAGAAGTCAATTAATGGCAACATAGAGTCTCTAAGGGCAGAAATGAAAGCTGAATTGGCAGAACTAAAAAATGCTATCAATAAGATCCAATCCAATCTAGATAATCTAACAGCTAGGGTAAGTGAGGCAGAAGAACGAGTAAGTGACCTGGAAGACAATATAATAAAAAGGGAAAAGAGGAGGCCAGGGAAAAACAATTCAGAATCCATGAAAATAGAATCAGAGAAATAAGTGACACCATGAAGCATTCCAATGTCAGAATAATTGGAATCCCAGAGGGAGTGGAGAGAGAGAGAGGACTAGAAGATGTATTTGACCAAATTGTAGCTGAGAACTTCCCTGATCTGGGGAATGAAACAAACATTCGCATCCTAGAGGCAGAGAGGACCCCTCCCAAGATCAAAGAAAACAGGCCAACACCCCGGCATGTAATAGTAAAACTTGCAAATCTTAGAACCAAGGAAACCATCTTAAGGGCAGTTAGGGGGAAGAGATTCCTTACGTACAGAGGGGGAACATCAGAATAACGTCAGACCTATCCACAGAGACTTGGCAAGCCAGAAAGGCTTGGCAAGACATATTCAGGGTACTAAATGAGAAGAACATGCAGCCAAGAATACTTTATCTGGCAAGGCTTTCATTTAGAATGGATGGAGAGATGCAGAGCTTCCATGACTGGCAGAAAGTGGAAGAATATGTGACCACTAAGCTGGCCCTGCAAGAAATATTAAGGGGGGTTCTATAAAAGGAGAAAGACCCCAAGAGTGATCTACAACAGCAACTTACAGGGACAATCTATAAAAACAATGTCTTCACAGGCAACATGATGACAATTAATTCATATCTTTCAATAATCACTCTCAACGTGAATGGCCTAAATGCTCCCATAAAACGTCACAGGGTTGCAGATTGGATAAAAAGACAGGACCCATCCATATGCTGCCTACAAGAGACTCATTTTGAACCTAAAGATACATCCAGACTGAAAGTGAAGGGATGGAGATCCATCTTCCATGCCAGCGGACCTCAAAAGAAAGCTGGGGTAGCAATTCTTATATCAGACAAATTAGATTTTAAACTAAAGTCTGTAATTAGAGACACAGAAGGACACTATATCATTCTTAAAGGGTCTATCCAACAAGAAGATCTAACAATTGTAAATATCTATGCCCCCAACATGGGAGCAGCCATCTACATAAGCCAACTGTTAACCAAAATAAAGAGTCATATTGATAACAATACGTTAATTGTAGGAGACCTCAATACTCCACTCTCAGCAATGGACAGATCATCTAAGCAGAAAATCAACAAGGAAACAAGAGCTTTGAATGATACATTGGACCAGATGGACCTCATAGATATTTACAGAACATTCCACCCTAAAACAACAGAATACTCATTCTTCTCAAGTGCACATGGAACTTTCTCCAGAATAGACCACATACTGGGTCACAAATCAGGTCTCAACCAATACCAAAAGATTGAGATTATTCCCTGCATATTCTCAGACCACAATGCTTTAAAACTGGAACTCAAATCACAAGAAAAAATTTGGCAGAAATTCAAACACTTGGAAGCTAAAGACCACTCTGCTCAAGAATGTTTTGGTCAACCAGGAAATCAAAGAAGAACTTAAACAATTCATGGAAATCAATGAGAACGAAAACACATCGGTCCAAAACCTATAGGATACTGCAAAGGAGGTCCTCAGGGGGAAAAAATAGCCATCCAAGCCTCACTCAAAAAAATAGAAAAATTCTGAATTCACCAACTAACTCTACACCTTAAAGAACTAGAGAAAAAGCAAGAAATGATGCCTAAGCCACACATTAGAAGAGAAATAATTAACCAAGGAATTAGAAACCAGAAACAGTAGATCAGATCAACAAAACTAGAAGTTGGTTCTTTGAAAGAATTAATAAGATCAATAAACCACTGGCCAGACTTATCCAAAAGAAAAGAGAAAGGACCCAAATTAATAAAATTATGAATGAAAGGGGAGAGATCACGACTAACACCAAGGAAATAGAAACAATTATTAGAAATTATTATCGACAACTATATGCCAATAAACTGAGCAATCTGGATGAAATGGAGGTCTTCCTAGAAACCTATAAGCTGCCAAGACTGAAACAGGAAGAAATTGACAACCTGAATAGGCCAATAACCAGTACCAAGATTGAAGCAGTGATCAAAAACCTCCCAAAAAACAAGAGTCCAGGGCCTGATGGATTCCCTGGGGAATTCTACCAAACATTCAAAGAAGAAATAATACCTATTCTACTGAAGTTGTTTCAAAAAATAGAAACAGAAGGATAACTTCCAAACTCATTCTATGAGGCCAGCATTACCTTAATCCCCAAACCAGGCAAAGACCCCATCAAAAAGGAGAATTTCAGAACGATATCCCTGATGAATATGGATTCCAAAATCCTCAACAAAATCCTAGCTAATAGGATCCAACAATACATTAAAAGGATCATCCACCACGACCAAGTGGGATTATTCCCTGGGATGCAAGCGTGGTTCAACATTCGCAAATGAATCAGTGTGATAGAACACATTAATAGGAGGAGGGAGAAGAACCATATGGTCCTCTCAATTGATGCAGAAAAAGCATTTGACAAAATACAACATCCTTTCCTGATTAAAACTCTTCAGAGTATAGGGATAGAGGGAACATTCCTCAAGTTCATAAAATCCATCTATGAAAAACCCACAGCTAATATCATCCTCTATGGGGAAAAGCTGAGAGCCTTTCCCTTAAGATCAGGAACACGTCAAGGATGCCCTCTCTCACCACTATTGTTCAACATAGTACTAGAAGTCCTAGCAACAGCAATCAGACAACAAAAAGAAATAAAATGTATTCAGATTGGCAAAGAAGAAATCAAACTCTCTCTTTTCACAGACAACATGATACTTTATGTGAAAAACCCAAAATACTCCACCCCCAAATTACTAGAACTCATACAGCAATTCAGTAATGTGGCAGGATACAAAATCAATGCACAGAAATCAGTTACTTTCTTATACACTAACAACGCAACTGTAGAAAGAGAAATTAGAGAAAAATTACATTTACAATAGCACCAAAAACCGTAAGATACCTCAGAATAAACCTAACCAAAAGGTAAAGGATCTATACTCTAGGAACTACAAAACACTCATGAAAGAAATTGAAGAAGACACAAAAAGATGGAAAAATATTCCATGCTCATGAATCGGAAGAATAAACATTGTTAAAATGTCTATGCTACCCAGAGCAATCTATACCTTCAATGCCATCCTGATTAAAATTCCAATGACATTTTTCAAAGTGCTGGAACAAACAATCCTAAAATTTGTATGAAATCAGAAAAGACCCCGAATCACCAAGGAAATGTTGAAAAAGAAAAACAAAGCTGGGGGCATCACGTTGCCTGATTTCAAGCTATATTACAAAGCTGTGATCACCAAGACAGCATGGTACTGGCACAGAAACAGACATATAGACAATGGAACAGAATAGAGAACCCAGATATGGACCCTCAACTCTATGGTCAAATAATCTTCTACAAAGCAGGAAAAAATATGCAATGGAAAAAAGACAGTCTCTTCAATAAATGGTGCTGGGAAAATTGGACAGCCACATGCAGAAGAATGAAACTTGACCATTCTCTAACACCATTCACAAAGGTAAACTCAAAGTGGATGAAAGACCTCAATGTGAGACAGGAATCCATCAAAATCCTCGAGGAGAACATAGGCAGTAACCTCTTTGACATCGGCCACAGCAACTTCTTTCAAGATACATCTCCAAAAGCTAGTGAAACAAAAGCAAAAATGAACTTTTAGGACTTCATCAAGATAAAAAGATTCTGCACAGCAAAGAAAACAGTCAACAAAACAAAGAGGCAACCCACAGAATGGAAGAAGATATTTGCAAATGACACTACAGATAAAGGGCTGGTATCCAAGATCTATAAAAAACTTCTCAAACTCAACACCCCAAAAACAAAGAATCAAGTCAAAAAGTGGGCAGAAGATATGAAAAGACACTTCTCTGAAGAAGACATACAAATGGCTAACAGACATATGAAAAAATGTTCATCATCATTAGCCATCAGGGAAATCCAAATCAAAACCACATTGAGATACCACCTTACACCAGTTAGAATGGCAAAAATGGACAGGAAAAGAAACAACAAATGTTGGAGAGGTTGCGGAGAAAGGGGAACCCTCTTAAACTGTTGGTGGGAATGCAAGTTGGTACAGCCACTTTGGAAAACAGTGTGGAGGTTCCTCAAAAATTTAGAAATAGAGCTACCCTATGACCCAGCATTGCACTACTGGGTATTTACCCCAAAGACACAGATGTAGTGAAAAGAAGGGCCATATGCACCCCAATGTTCATAGCAGCAATGTCCGCAATAGCCAAACTGTGGAAAGAGCTGAGATGCCCTTCAACAGATGAATGGATAAAGAAGATGTGGTCCATAAATACAATGGAATATTACTTAGCCATCAGAAAGGATGAATACCCAACTTTTACATCAACATGGATGGGACTGGAGGAGATTATGCTAAGTGAAGTAAGTCAAGCAGAGAAGTCAATTATCATATGGTTTCTCTTATTTGTGGAACATAAGGAATAGCATGGAGGACATTAGGAGAAGAAAGGGAAAAATGAGAGGGGGGAATTAGAGGGAGAGATGAACCATGAGAGACTGTGGACTCTGAGAAACAAACAGGGTTTTAGAGGGGAGGGGTGAGGGGGGATTGGTTAGCCTGGTGATGGGTATTAAGGAGGGCACGTACTGCATGGAGCACTGGGTGTTATACGAAAACAGTGCATCGTGGATCACTACATCAAAAACTAATGATGTATTGTATGGTGACTAACATAACATAATAAAATTTAAAAAAAAAAACCCAAAAATGTTAAACATGTATTCACTACAAGACCCCAAAATTGTGCTCATAGGTACCGAAGAGAAATGAAGACTTATTTGCACACAGAGTCTTTCATGTGGGTGCTTATAGCAGCATCACTCACAATAGCCAGAACGTGGAAAGAACCCACATTTGTATCAACTAGTGAGTAAATACATACACTGTGGTCTATCTGAACAATGGAACACTATTCACAAAGACAAAAGATAGAGTAGTATTTACTACAATACGATGAACTCAAAAACATGATTCTGAGTCAAAGAAACCAGGCAAAGGATACCAAATATTGTGTGATCCCGCTTATTTGAAATATCCAGAAAAGGTAAATCTGTAGAGACACAAAGTAGAGTTACTTTTGCCTGTGTTGAGGACAGGAAGAGGGATCAACCTCAGAAGGCCGTGCGGTTATTTTTTAGGGGTGATGGAAATGTTCTAGAATTAGATTGTGGTGTTGATTATACAGCTCTGTAAATTTACTAAAAAATCAGTGGATTTTACACTTAGAGTAGGTAAATATTACGTATAAATTATATTTCAGTAAAGCTGTTAAAAAAATAATGACAGGGTTGATACCGAACTTATCAGTCTTATCAGTACAGGTGAATGGGTTTAGCCCACTGTGTAAGAGAAAACTATTTCCAGTTTGTTTCAGAAAGGAAGTCTCAGAAGTATTCTCCATGCAGCAGACTCACGTACAACAGAAAGGTTCAAGGGTGGTGAAAGTAAACCCACGTGCAGAGGTGTGTTATGTGTTGAAATGAAGGTACTTTCACTGGACCCGGTAAACTCCAAACACAAAGCAATAACACCTGCAACAAGGAAGGACACCCTTTGCGGCTAAAAGCCACAGTTCACAAAGAAGTTCTAATAATTATGAATATTCGTATACTACATGGCAAAAGAACCAACTTTGAAAGGCAAAGACTACCCCTTCTGGGTGCTTCTGGCCGGACTTACACAGACATGGAGTCTTTAGGACCTTGCTCTCATATAGGACAGAGAAAGGGCTCAAAACATCAGTTAGAATATGGAAGATGTAGAAGACAAAATAAGGTAGATTTTTGGAAATGTTATAATTTACACTCTAATAATTAGCACTATTCACATAAAACACACAGGAAATGTTAACAAAAACTGACCACTTGTCAGGTGGCAAAGAAAACAATATTAAGTTTAATGGGGTAGGAATTTTTCAGAGAACACTTTCGGATCAAAGTGCAATGAAGGTAGAAAGCATTAACGAAATAAAAAAGCCCTTCCAACAAAAATTTAAAACCCTATCAACTCCTGAATGAAGGGAGAATACAAACCCAAATTACAGAATTCACAACAAATAATGACAATGAAAATACTGTGTTGGGGAGCAAGAATCCCCGTCCCCTTCTGGGTGCTTCTGGCTGGACTAAAAGTCACACTGACATGAGACAGATTCATGGGAGGAAGTCAAATGTAATGGGGTGCGTGCAGGGAACCCACACACACGTGGAAATTCCAGAGACCCTTGGACACAAGGAGGTCCCGCGTCATCGTGACCTCAGGAGAAGGGGCTGGGGTTCTGGGACGTCAGAGGGAAGGAACGCGATGCCCAGGAGGGTGAGAAATTCAGTGTTTGGTTCACAGACGTCTGCGGCCGCTGGGATGCGGTGGGACCCTGAGGACTGGGATCTGACAGGCCCTGCCCGGTCTCCCCCCACCGCATCCACCTGACGTGGTTCCCCTCACAGTGTGGTCACCCGCACCGGCCGTGCCCCTCCTGGAGCAGGTCCTCTATCAGAATTCTTCTTAGGTGGTTGTGGGGGAAGGAAAGAGCTGGTCCTGAGGCTGTTGGGTAGTCTTCCTGTGGAAGTGGCCCGTCCTGGGGCCGCCCACCGGGGGCCCCTACAACCACGTATCAGAATCTGGGGTATGTATTTAAAACCATGGTCAGAGGAAAACTTAAAGCTTAAATGTCTTTATAAATAAAAGTAAAAGAATAAAAAAGAATGAATGAATTCTCTTTCTCAAAAAAGCTAGAAAAAGAACCATGAAGCAAATCAAAAGGATTCATAAGGAAGGAAGTAATAAAGACAGAAGCAGAAATAAGCAGAGTCTAATACAACTTTAAGAAAATGACATCCCACACGAAGGAAGATTTTTTGTTCTATTAGTGCAATTTTGGTTTAATATTAGCGAATCCATGAACATAATGCAATATATAATAATAGATCTAAGGGAAAACCCCATGGTTTTGAAGGAGTCACTTACAAAATTTATAATTAGTTACAAAAATACTCAAGAACGTAGTTGTCGAAAGACACTTGATTCCCATGCTGACATCCGGATGCTTCAGTCCTACAGCCTGCTACTTACTGATGTGGGAGATGTTTTCCGAGACAGGAGCCCGTCACGGGCACCGCCGCTCGCATGTGACAGAGTGGTGGGGGGGAGGGGGCTGAGTGCTGCCTTTCAACGTATGAAAAGATTCAACCTTGTAATGAAATAAATGCAAATGAAAAGTTCGCCGACATGACATTTCTCACTTCACCGACTGACAGAAGTGTTAAATTCCCCACTCTGTTGGCGAGGCTTTGGGGAAATGGGTACCCTCACTCGCTCACTGCTGGTAGGAATGCAAATTGTTACAGCCCTGCAGAAAGGGATTTGGCAATGGCTGGAAAAACCATACTCGTGTTCTCCTTTTGGAATTCAGTTCTAGAAAGTCACCCTGATGATACACTTCCAAACATATAAAAATACACATTTGTAAGGTTATTATTGCAACGCTATGATTATACAATAGTGGAAACGATCTATATGCTCATATGCAGGAGAGTAGCTGCATCGCCCCGGACACATCCAAACCGTGACGTATACACCTGTAGCTGGTGGGATGTTGTGTATTGGTTATACTTCAATAACAAAAACCAATGAGAAAGCTTCCTATAAAGGAATTGGAGCGATCGCCAGGGGGTGTTATTAAGTAAAAAACAAAGCAAAGTGAAGAAGGTGCTGTGCTATTTTGTGTAAGTGAAATAGGGGAATAAGAAAATATATATGCTTTTGTTTATTTGTGAAACAAACTGCACACAAGGGATAACCAGGGACCAATGGAATTGGTGCCTACATGGGGTGCATGGGATGGGGTGAAAGACTAGAGGTGTGGGAGGGACTGTGCCCGTCTTACCGTGATGGGAGGGATAATCTAGAATGCAACACGGAAAGAAAATAAATAAAGCTAATTTTTTTTCCCGAAAATGAAGGACATAATCACCCCGAGGTGGGGGGTGGGGGGCACACAGCCAGGGAGCTAACCCAGGTACTTCTGCATACAGGACCAGGATTCTGCATCCTTGGGCTGCAGACAAAAATAAGTTTAAACACATTTCAAATCTAATTTTGGGCTGATTTCTCATGGAAGTATGGATTAGCAATTCTGAAACTTTTTTTTTTTAATTCTAGGGTCAAGCATGAATCAGTAAATCTGCTGGGGATCATGGAGCAGAAGGGTATTACAAATATAGAAGGAGAGGAGGGTGGGAGAAGCCTGTGGTGTGGGTGGAAGGTGGAGAGATGTGTGTGAATACAGACAGGTCTGTTTGGAGCGGTGACACTGCCATCTGCCCTCTGGGAATCACGGCTGAGGTACCCCACAGCCTCTCACGGGGGAAGGGCGCAATCCCTGTCACATGAAACAGGGTGGAGGCACTGGTCCCCACTGTCCATGGTCTGGATCACATATACGGCAGCTCAGAGTGCTTATAAGGACACAGATGTGGGAATCAGGTTCCCGCGGTCCCAATCCCGACTCCCCACTGGCTGCCGCTAACATCAACATTCCCATGCCTCAGTTTCCCTGTCTGTGTTCTGGAGACCCACCCAGCAAGCGGTGAGGGCAAATGAGCTGACACATCCGAGGAACTCTGCCTGGTGTCTGTCCCATGTGAAGTTCTTCATCAGTGAGTTTTATTATCGCTTTCTCTTTTTTTGTTCTTGGAAAATCAGTGTGTTTTTCTTATTCGAGAGCAGAAACAAGTGCTTGTGTTGCTGGGTGGAAAACCATCTCTGGGTTGGAAATGTTTTGTTCTGGTTTTTCTTTACAAACTGCTCTCTCTGGGCACCTCATGGGCCCTGTCCCAGGGTTCTAGGAAAACTCAGCAGAGGTGTTCGCGGAAGTCTGAAATCAGTCTCGGGGGGAAGGTGTTTTTGAGGGCATGCCTCTATTTTCTTCCTTGAGGGTGTCAGTCACTGCAGGTGCTGATTGAGACCACAGGCCTGTGGGTAGCTGGGGTCCCAGGCCAGCAGCTCACTGGCACCTTGGGAGCCTGTTGGGGCTGCGGCAGAGAGAAGCAGACTGGGCACAGTGGCCGGGCCAGGTGGAGGCAGCCTGGGCAGGTTTTCTCAGCTCAAAGGAAAAGGAAGGAAGGCTGATGCTTTTCTGTGCTCTGAGCATCACTGCTTCAGGAACGTGCTCGTGCCCACACCTCGACCCTGCCCTTCTGGTTTCAGATGAAAACACACCTTTCCCCCTACCTTTTCTCTCCTGAGAAGCAGGCGGTCTGTGGGGACTCAAAGAGCCATAGAGAAAGACCAACATTTAGGGAGATGCCGTCCGCAGCCTCACCACAAAGACAGAAACACTGTCCACATTTTCCGATTTTTCAGTCATTTCTTTTTCTACATAAAGCTGCTTTTTAAAATTACATAAAATACCCAAACTTTATGTAACATGTCGATATCTGTTTCTTTCTCATAACATTTTACAATGCTGTTGCAGAGTTTGCAAGACTTATTTACAAAATAACATTTCTTATTTTCAGAAGCATTGTTGAACAGCTTTGTCGAGGTAGCATTGATATGCCATAAATGGCCACATTCACAGTGTGCAGTGCTGTGTGTTGTGGTGTGTGTGTGTGAGCTTGTGAGACCATCACCACGATCAGGGCAATGAACAAGTCCAGCACTTTTGAAAGCTTCCCCTTGCCCACGGAGCTCGATCTCACGACCCTGAGATCATGACCTGAGCGAAACCCAGTCAGATGCTTAACCAACTGAGCCACCCAGGTGCTCCTGTATGTCTTCTTTGGAGAAATGTCTGTTCATGTCTTCTGCCATTTTTAAATTGGGTTATTTGTGGTTTTATGGTGTTGAGTTGTTCATTCTTCTTACTGCCAAGTAGTGTTCCATGGACTAGATATATCACAGGTCGTTCATCCACTTACCTGCTAAGGAACATTTGAGTTGTTTCCAGTGTTTGGCTATTGTAAATAAAACTGCTCTGAAAATTCATGTACAAGTCTTTGTATGGATGTGTGCTCTCATTTCTAATGAGAATTACCTGTGAGGGGAGCAGCTGGATCCCATGGTACTACACGTGTCACATTTTAAGAGACTGCCAAGCGGTTTTCCAAATGGTTATCCCATTTCTTATTCCCAGCAGTGATGTATAAGAGTTCCCGTTTCTCCACAGTCTCTTCAATGCTTGGCCAGTCATTAATTTGTCAGTCATTAATTTTAGCCTTTCTGTTAGGTGCAGGTGGTTTCTCACTTTTTATTTTTCATTTGCATTTGCCCAGTAACTAATGATGCCGGGTAAGATGATGTCGAACATCTTTTAGTGTGCTAATTTGCCATCTGTGTATCTTCTTTGGTGAAGTGTGGGCATATTTTTGTGCCCACTTTTTTTTTCTACCTTTTTTTGATTGTTATGTTTTGCGAGTTCTTTATACATTCTGGATATGAGTTCTTTTTTCAGATATATACTTTGCAAATATTTTCTCCAAGTGTGTCTTTTAATTTTCTTAACAGTGTCTATTGAATAGCAGCGGCTTTAAATTTTGATGAGGTCCTATTTTTTAATTTATTCTTTCATGCATTGTGCTGGGAGTGTTGTGTCTGAGAAATCTTTGTCTAACTCAAAATCACAAGGATTTTTATCTTATGTTTTCCTTTGAAGTTTTGTAATTTTAGGTTTTATATTTAGGTCTGTTATCCACTTTGAATTAATTTTTGTATACATTATGATGTATGGCTTGTAGTTCTTTTTATTTTTTGCATATGGATATCCAGTTATTCTACAACCATTTTTTGAAAAGACTACCTTTTTTTTTACTTTATTGCCTTTGTATCTTTGTCAGAACTCACTTGTGTTGTCCGTATATATGTAGATCTATTTCTGGAGTCTGTTTTGTTCAATTGATCAAATTCTTTATCTTTATGCCAATATTACACTATTTTAATTACTATAACTCTATAATGTCTTGAAATCAGGTAGTGATAGCTCTCCAATTTTGTTCTTTGTTATAATTTTTTTCATCCCTTTACTTTTAGTTTATGTGTCTTTATATTTAAAGTGTGTTTCTTGTCTTCATTGTACAGTTGGCTCTTGCCTTTTTAATCCAATCTGTCAAAATATTTTAAAATGGATATTTAGACCTTTAATGTGAGTACTGATAAAGTTAGATTTTAGACTGTCATATTGCTATTTGTATCCTTTGTTGGCTAATTAGCTGTAAGTCTTTGTGTTTTGTTGTTGTTGTTGTTAGTGGTTGCCTTAGGGTTTGTATTATGTCTCATTAACTTATCACTGTGCCTCTTCAAGTGAAGCTGTACCACATTATAGAGCATAGGAGCCTTACCATAGCACACTTCCATTTCTTCACTCTGGGCTTTTTTTTTTTTTTTGATTTTATTTATTTATTTGAGAGAGAGAATGAGAGAGAGAGCACGAGAGGGAAAAGGGTCAGAGGGCAAAGCAGACTCCCTGCCGAGCAGGGAGCCCGATGCGGGACTCGATCCCGGGACTCCAGGATCATGACCTGACCTGAAGGCAGTTGCTTAACCAACTGAGCCACCCAGGCGCCCTCACTCCGGGCTTTTATGCTGTTCTGTCATACACTTGAGTGACTCATATGTTATAAACCCCACAATACAGCCTTTTGTCAAAATAGTTAATTATCTTTCAAATAGATTTAAGTAACAAGAAAAATTCTTCTATACTTCCTGAGCTAGTTAC
This sequence comes from Mirounga leonina, assembly GCF_011800145.1. Lineage (NCBI taxonomy): Eukaryota > Metazoa > Chordata > Mammalia > Carnivora > Phocidae > Mirounga > Mirounga leonina. Next base: position 51,799,330 of record NW_023270265.1, read on the forward strand.
CATGTGTAGTCTTCTTCATCCCTTTCTGTGGGTCTTTATTTCTGTTGTCATTTTCCTTCTGCCTGCATTTGTTGTAGCATCAGTTTGCTGGTGATGAATTCTTTCAACTTCTGTGTGTCTGAAAACCTTTTATTTTGCCTTGGTTTCTGCTTTTGTGTTTGCTGGGCATAGAATTCTTGGTTGACAGCTTTATTTTTCCCTTTATGCCTTTTATAGATGTTGCTGTGCTGTCTTCTCTCTTGCATTGCTTTTGACAAGAAATCTGCCATTATCCTTATATTTATTTTTCAGTGCATAATGTGCCCTTTCCCTCTGGTTGTTTTTAAGATTTTCTCTTAATTACTGTTTTTGAGCAGTTTAATTATCATATACCTTGGTGTACTTTTCTTCATGTTCCTTTTGATTGTGGTTTCGTTGGGCTTTTTGGATTAATAGGGTTATAGTTTTCATCAAATTTGGAAAGTTTTCAGCTATTATTTCTTCAAATATTTTTGCTCTTCCCCACCCCAGTCTACTTAGGGAACTCCGAAGACACATATATTAGGCTGCTCGAGGTTGTTCCATAGCTCATTGGTGCTCTGTTGATTTGTTTTTCTTTTCTTTCTTTCAAAAACCAGCATCATTTCTAACAATTACCTAATATTATATCCTATATACGTTTTCTAATTTGGTTAACTATTTTTCCTTTTAATCAGACATATAATTTGTGTTTATGCTTAATTTTTCTACTATAAATATGGCTGAGAGGAATATTTTTTCCAATTTTCTGGAAGTAGAAATCATGAGATAGCTGGGTATTAAAGTTCCCTTTACATACTCACAGATTATTTTATGAAAGGGTTTGCTTGTTTACTCTCCCATGTAATGTCTGAGAATGTCCATTTCTTGTAACCATCAATAGCATTGGGGGTTTTAAAAGTTATGTTATTCAAAAATAATTTCCCCATAGGAATAAATGTGAGTGTGTGTATGTGTGTGTGTGTGTGCGCGCACGTGTGCTGTTGTATGAATGAATGTGCCTGCTATGAAAATGAAAAGATCTTTGCTTATTTTTAATTTTAAAGCTTCAATTTAAGCACAATAAATATAATGAGATATTTGAATAACCATAGCATTTTATCAGATCTTACTTTTGTCCCAAATTTACTGATTTTGACTTGCATTATTTGGCACTTGCACTACCATTTTAATAATACCCGGGTGACACTGTTTTAGGATATAAAAATTTAATATTTTAGATAAAATACTAATAAGCATTAAATTGGAAAAATCCACTTATAAAGACTACAATACACATAAGCACACTTCTCATGTTACTGAAAAATGAAGGGCTTTTATTTATCAGCTAATGTAAAATGTCTGTATTTTCTGGTAAAACCTTCTTGGTTTTGCAAGATTATTTGATTAATATCCTGTTGATTATTTTGTTTGTTTTGCTAATATCTTCCAGTGATTTTTATTTTTATTTTATTATTATTATTTTTAGAGAGAGTGTGCATATGAGTGGGGGAGGGACAGAGGGAGAGGGAGAGAGAGAATCTCAAGCAGACTCCACACCCAGTGCGGAGCCCAGTGCAGAGCTCGATCTAATGATCCCAAGATCATGACCTGAGCCAAAATCAAGAACGGACGCTGAACTGACTATGTCACCCAGGTGCCCCTTTACTTTTATTTTTAAATATGTAGTTTCCCCTTCTCTTTCTCAGTTTTTGATATTAGGGTTGTATTCACTTTCTCCAACAAATCTAGCACTTTCTCAGATTTTTGTGTGCTGTAGACCCATGAGTAGGAAATAAATGTTTGTTATTGTAAGCCACTGAAATTTTGTGTTTGTTACCTATGCAGTGTGAACAGAGAACAGAGAAAAAGCTGATTAATACATTTGCCAAATTGGTAGTTGATAGAATAGAATTTATCATTACTTATATGCAAAGCAAAACATTTAGCAATTTTGCTGTCTGATTTACTTACCAATTTTTATTAATTTAATATAGTATTATAATTCTTTATAATATAATATTCCCTAGTTAACAAAGGCCTTTTTTCCCATACATTCATTAAATAAACATCCACGTGTTAACAGCCCCCTTGAAGTGGGGTCGCTACCGGCACGTCCCATACATTCTGTCTGATGCCCTTCTGAGGGGGGTCTGGGGCTCCCGCTGGGATGTAGTTCTGGCTTCCCAAGCCTGGGTTCTTTTCACTAAATGCCTTCTTAGTTCTATAGTAGAAGCACACTTTTTTTCCCTTTGTGTGTTTTCATGGTTACTTAAGGGAAATTAAGAAATCCCATTTTAGGGGTACCTGGGTGGCTCAGTTGGTTAAGCATCTGCCTTTGGCTCAGGTCATGGTCTCAGGGTCCTGGGATCGAGTCCCATGTCAGGCTCCCTGCTCAGCGGGGAGTCTGCTTCTCTCTTTCCTTCTGTGATCTCTCTTGCTCTCTCTGAAATAAATAAAAAATAAAATCTTCAAAAAAAGAAATCTTGTTTTAATACATTTACTCAATATTCTTCACATGGGTTTTTTAAAACTCAGAATGCTTTTAATGTGGAGAAGAGTTTTTAAAGCATCTTTGATATCTCTTGGGGATGGGAATGTTCTTGGATGTGTCAGTCTTGGGCTGGGAGGTCAGCTGTTGCCCTATGAGGCTGACTTGCAAGGTCACACACATGGCTAAATGACTGATGTATGCTCGATTCTAGGGGGACTTAGACATGCATGAGGCCAATGGGGTATCTCTGCCGAGGTGACAGTCCCCATGCAGCAAAGCCCATCAGGGATTCTTGTGGTGCTGCATCTCTTCCTTCTGGGCTATGTGACCATGGACGTTTCAGCATCCTCTGTTCAGATGGCAGGGGAATCGTGTGGGGTGGCCAGTGCGATTGTGAGTGGCTGTGGGGCTTCGGGACAGGTGGAGGAGGGGGGCGTGGGGCCACTGGAGTGGCAGGGGCCCCCAGGTCTGGCACCATGTCTGGTGGGCCTCCTGGGAGAGCCCTCCCACAGAAACACCAGCACTGCTTACTGGGCGCCATGTCCCCGTCATCCCGGTTCCTTCTCCTTAGCGCCCTCGCAGGTAGATGCCATGCTGTCCTCGTCTTTGGGATAAAGAAAGTGGGGATTCAGGAGGTTGCTGAGGTCAGTGGGGGCTGGTCAGTGGGGGTTGATCTGAGGATGGGGCTCTAAGGCCAGCAGCTGGTTACTGTGGTTGTCGGGGACCAGGGAGGGCCTAAGCAGACACTTCCCTGTTGAAAATCAGGAAACCAAGAGAGCAGGTGTTTCTTCCTCAAGCAAAATATCGGAAACACTTCCAATGTGCACACAAGGGGCGGCATGGTTGTGTGATACGCAGACACAGTGCAGGCCAGGGGCCACCCTGAAGCTAAAATAATCTCATTTCTTAGTCAAAATGTCTCTTCCATTCATTTCTTGACATGATAGTGATGGGACCACCAGTTAATTTCTCTCAACCTTGTTCTTTTTAAAAAGCCCTCGCCTGGGTGGCTCAGTTGGTTAAGCGACTGCCTTCGGCTCAGGTCATGATCCCGGAGTCCTGGGATCGAGTCCCACATCGGGCTCCCGGCTCGGCGGAGAGCCTGCTTCTCCCTCTGACCCTATCCCCTCTCATGCTGTTTCTCTCTCTCTCTCTCAAATAAATAAATAAATAGAAATCTAAAAAAAAAAAAAAAAAAACCCTCGCTTTTATTCAAAGTAAAATAAGAAGTGTTCCTTTGTTTAACCACCTGAGATAAAAAGCCAGCACTTGGAGGAGGCCAACCCAATCATATTCCAAAGGAGAGAGAACTGATTTTCCTGCACAAGGAGGAACTGGAGTGTCAAACTTTTACCTGCACTCTTTGCAATAGCGGCCCAAAGTTAAAGGGGTCCCCTGCTGTCCTTGGTAAGGATTAGGACACCCCCATCTCCTTTAAGGAGCAGTTGCCCTTTGCATCTACTGTATATTGAAATAAACTCTGGTTCTTTCTGTGCATATGCATGCACTTTTATGTCGGAGCCCACGAGGAAAAGCATCGAACTTCTGCTGTCGAATATTTAAGATGTCAGCTCTGGGAGGCTATTGAGATACATTGTTGAAAAAATGTGTGCTATGTGAAACATACTGTCAAGGCTTGCTTTAAATAATTGCTGTTGTCAAGGTCAGATGGGATTTCACTTAAATTAATTAAAGCTACAGGAACAAGGCTGGATGTGATAAAATTATTATGCTCTTACCTTTGCAGTTCTGTGTAGGCGTAGAGAGACACCAATTAGAGCGGCAGTGAGAGAAGGGATGTGTGTCTGTTGAAATTAAGATTGCATAGAACTGGACAAAACATCTGTTAAATTGTGATTAGCCAAATTTCCCAAATTTCATTTGGACGGGTGCTAAAAGGACACATTTGCTAAATAATGAACAAGACAGATGCTCCAATTACATGATCATATTCGCAACAACAGTTTATGTAAAGTCAGAATATATTAGATAAAACGAAAACTAAGTGGCACATAGCCCCATTTTTCACCTAAGTAAGAGGGGGAGAATCGGGAACGTGGTTGCCCGAGGGCGTGTTGTGCTTTCTGGTCTGAACAGAGTGTTTTCATTGCTAACCATGTTTTTGACCAAAATCTCTCCATTGCCACAGATCTGATGGGTCATGTGAAACAAATGATCGCAGGTCTTCATAACACTTAAGCATAACACTTGAATCAACATCCCAGTCCCATGAAATGGGCATAACGAGAGAGCCTGGCAGCTCATGTTGCCAACACTTTTGCTCGAAACTACAAGTGTGTGGCGTGGGCAGGGTGCCGATGAACACTGGCACGTTCCTGCACAGGTAACACCACCACAGGACTCAGAAAGGTCCCTTTCAAATGGGGTGGGTGGGTTTGATGCCATTTGTCTCTCGACCCCACCATCTGTGGGCTGGGGCGGTGGGGTGAGGTCACAGTGGCTTAGTGGCTCCCATGCTTGGAGAGGGAGCCCTGGGGCCGTTCTTGGGGGGGGGTCTCTGGAGCTTGCTCTTCTGCCTCTGATGTGTCCCCTCCAGGGATGCTGGGGAGGTCAATGCTTGCCCTGAACCAGTCAACAGGTTTCAGGCCCAGATGTGGACGCCGGCGGGTAATGGGCTGATTCAGGAACAGAAGCTTGCAGGCTCTTCATTTTCAGAAACTGCACTTGCCTGGACTGCCTCTTCCTTCTCCTCTGTTGTCCAGATTCATTGCCCGCCTCCAGCCACATGCAGAAGGTGGCATGGGATGCTCACAGTCATATCCCACAAGCTTCAAGCAGGAAGCAGAAGGCAGGAAAAGTGGCACACCGGGGTGTGCATCTGAAAAAAAGGCCTGTTCCGACAGAGAGCGCCTGTGGTCTTCCATATGCACGCGGAGTCGCGGACTGAACATTCGCCTAGTTTTATTGGTAAATTGTGGCCAATATAGTTACAAATTAAATTTAAAAGAAGTCACTGGTCTTGTGCCTCAGTGAATGAATTTTAAAAATTGTTGCTTAGGATTATAAAACTAATATATGCTTATTGTGGGAAATAGCATAAAACATAATTTTAAAAATAGCATAAAAATAGTAAATATTCATAGGCCCCCCCTTGCACCTGCTCCTCTGTCCCTGGAGTTTGGTGCTGTTGGTATTATCTTTATTCTTTGCTTTAAAGTAAACACAGCCCACATTATGGTAACAGATGCCTTCTGTGGGCTCTGCTTTGATCCCCTGCAGCCCAGAGCAGGAAGGACCCTGGGGGACAGTCTCCTGCAGCCCTCTACACTGGGGGTACAGTGACTTGCCCAGGGTCACAGTGCCCGGGGCTCAGGTGGGGACCAGCGTGCGGGCCTCCTCACTCCCACGCCAGCCTATCTCTCCTCCATCCTGACGCACAGTCTCATCCAAAAGCAGCAGGGTACCACTCAGGCCCCCTTTCTCTGTCTTTAAAACCAAGAGGTGTGGGCGCCTGGGTGGTTCAGTCAGTTAAGCGCCTGATTCTTGGTTTCTGCTCAGGTAGTGCTCTCAGGATTGTGAGATTGAGCTCTGTGTCTGCTAACGTTCCTCTCTCCCTCCCCCTTTGTCCCTCCCCTCACTGTCCCTCCTCCCAGCCCCCCCCCCCCAGTGCTCACATGCTCTCTTTCTCCAAAATAAATAAAATAAATCTTAAAAAAAAATAAAAACTAAAACTAAGAGGTGAGTCTCTGGGTCCAGAAGAGGGGGTGGAAGGAAGGAGCATGTTGTTTTCTAGCAGTGGACAGAACCTGAAAGACAAGAACATCCTCGTCCAGGGGACCGAGGGGAAATGTCCCAGCCTGACTGCACATTGGCAGTGCCCTTCCTGCCAGGTGCTGCCCCTGCATCCATCAGTCTCGTCCCCATCGTGGGACCAGTCACTGCAGAGGCAGGACGAGCCCAGGACTGCCGGAGTCTCTTTCTACTGGGCCAGTCTGCATTACTAAGCCTGGTGGGTCCTTTCTGGGAGGTTTCTTCTTCTCGGCTTTTGTTACCTGACCCGATGACCATGTGCTAACAGGCTGAGAAAACCGAGATGCATGTGTCGTGACCCTGCCCTCCTCGAACTCACAGCTAAGGGGGTGACAGGTGCACTGGCAGTAACCATAAAGAATGTTCGTAGAGCACTTTACAGGCGTACCTTGTTTTAGTGCAGTTCACTTTATCGCGCGCTGTGGACACTGCGCTTGTAACACCTTGAAGGTTTGCGGCGACCCTGCATCGGGCAAATCTACGGGCACCGTCTTTCCAACAGCATTTGTGCACACTTGGGTAATTCTCGAAACATTTCCAAACGTTTTCGTTATTATTACATTTGTTATTCTGACCTGCGATCAGTTATTACCACTAGCTGAAGGCTCAGATGATGGTTAGTATTTTCAGCAATAAAGTATTTTTTTGCTTAAGCTGTGTCCATAGACATAATGCTGTTGCACACTTAGCAGACTGCAGTATAGCATAAGCATAATGATTATATGCACTGGGAAACCAGAAATTCAATTGACCAGCTTTATTGCAATATTTGCTTTGTTGTGGTGGTCTGGAACAAAACTTATGATATCTCTGAATTATGCCTGTATGCTTCCCAAAGCATTTTTCTGTTATGGGGTAGACAGCGCTCTCTTAGAAAGATGGGGCTAGGGAGACTACTTGTGACTGGGGAGGATCGGGAAGGCTTCCTGGAGGAAATGCCCTCTGAGCTTGGTCTCCTGTATCTTCCCTGTTTTCTAGAGGGCTCAGGAGTCATGGCTTTTCTTTCCCTCTGAGATACTAGGATTAGATTCTGGCTCAAGTTTGTTTCTTAAAATATGATTTATTATAAAACAATTTCAGGGGCTATATTTTCATTAAGGACCTTTGACAACTTTTTAGGGCATGAGAAATAAAGTAGGTTCTCCATTTGAGTGCACGTGGCTAAGCGAGACAATCCTAGCTTCGTGCAGTTTGCGCAAAGTGCTTCCATGATGCCTCAGCTTTACTTGGAGGGACTGAGAGCTTCTGTGTTAATGGGAGTGAGTCCCAGGCCGCGTTCACAGGTAATTAGATGGAGAGAAATTACCCAGGCTATTTTGGTGTCGGCCAAATATTTTGAATATGTGTTAAGCAGTGATAATCAACTTTATCTTAATTGCCTCGCAGTAAGTTAACAGGTGATTAATATTATGAATATAAACTTCTGCTTGGTGAAGGATTGGGATGAGAATTTAAGGAATTCTGAGTCAGGCAGGAGGAGCGGAGAACAACTGCACTCTCGGAGGCTCCTTTTCATTATTCTTGCCACTCAGTTCTCTGTGAAGTTTTATTCCTTATTTTGTCCCCAGTCTCAGAAGGCTCCTGGGCATCTGTGCCTGAGGTTCTCATTCTGAGCTGCTCTCCGTGGGGGCCCTTCCCTTCCATTGCCCCCACCCTACCCCAGATCGGTGCCCTGCCTCTCTTGTCCCCTGACATTCCACAAAGCCTTCTTCTTTCCATGGCTCTGTTCAGGGACACCACCTCCTCTGTGCCATGGTACCAGGAGGGTTCCTCATCTCCTTGTGCGCAGAATGACGGGGACCAGTGAGCCCGCAGCACCCAGTGAGAAGTGCGTGCCATCAGGACAAAGCACGTGTGCGCCTCTGGAATTTGTTCTGCCATCTCCTGGTTGAAAAAGCATGGCTGTTGTGGGTCAGGGCACGTCTCCACACTCATTTCTCCGTGAAAGTGTCCCTCCTTCGGCCTCCTGAGGAGGATCCAGATGGGACCGGGATGTCACCAGACCAGGACGTCACGCAGGTTGCTGGGGATTTTCTTCTTTGTCTGGGGTTGTTTGGAGTGCTTGGTGGCTCGGGCTGCTGGCCAGAGCGAGCCCTCCCCGGGCCAGATGTTCTTCCGTGCACCCCCGTGTGCGCAGGCAGCTCTGGTCGAGCATATCCCCACGGCACTTCCTGCATTGGGCACATTCATGGTGGGCCGTCTGTCTCCCCCGCTAAGAGTGACCTTCGTGACCACAGGGGTTTGGTCTGGTCTGATCGCTGGTGGCTTTGGGGCCTCTAGACTGCTTCCTGACACACAGTGATCATCCCGCAAAGTCATAAGACATCATTTTATAAGATGGAGCCCATTGCTTCTGTTCTGCCACCCAGTCCTGCTCAACTCTTTCCAGATGGTGTCGGAGCCCAGGCCACTGGGGAGAGGCCGTGTCTAACTGGCCACGCTGGGGAGAAGCCGGCTTCATGGCAGACGAGCACTTACTTTGTGTGGGGCATGCGGCTGCCTCCGCAGTCCCAGCTGGCCCAGGCAGGAGCACCTCGTGAGCTGCCGGGTACCCGGGAGCACCCGCGCACCTGACGTGTCCACCCCTGTCCTCTGCTCAGGAGCTCAGTCCACGCTCCACGAACCACGAGAGCCTGCTGGGGAAGACCGGGAACGGTGGGAGCTGGGTCACTGCGTCCCCATCTCGTGCTGTCTGAACAGGGATGTCGTCTGAAGGCTCCTCTCTCCCACGGAGCCGTGTGTCGTGACTACATGCAAACACCATGTCACACGGTTCATTTGACAAGCTGCTACTTCTGTGACAAGGACACATCTTGTGATGTCCTTAGACTTTCTCCCCCGCTTCTGCTGGACCTGCCTGTTTTCGCCATCCCCACCTCACCCCCAAGGACATCCCTGGCCATATGTCCACGTGGGTCACTTCCAGGTGGGCCCTTCATGCTGGATCCCTTGTGAGTGGCGCCCCCTGGCATTGTTCCAGGAAGCTGCGTTGACTCTATTCTGTGCTTGAGAGGAAATGGGGGATGGGGACCAGCTTCATTTGTCACTTGTCACTCGACCATTGCTGACCACGGCTGGAGCCCACCATTGTGTCCTGGAGCTGCAGGGACCAAGCAGAGCTTTCTCCAGGTGACTGTGGCCCAGAACAGCTGCCCCGGCAGGGGGGCGGCGTGGAGAGGGGGCCGACCAAGGGCACATGGGTCTTTAAGACATAAGCAGGCACTTGGGTATTTTCGAATTATGCCAGTTTCCTGGGCTGTGTTCTGCTCACTCAGTTCTGGCTCTGCATTCGCTCTCGTGGGCTGTGTCGCTCAGGTTTGGGTGTCGTGTGGCCCGGTTCACCGAGGGTGTCTCCCAGCACGGAGCGTGGGGCACACCCCTGCAGTCCTCACCTTCCAGTATCGTTGGAGGCCCTTCGGTGAAAACCAACCACAGCAAAATGCCTCTGTGTTGCCGCAGAGGCCGGCCGCTCAGCCTGCGCTCTCCTGTGGGCACCCGGGGCTCCCCGCGGGCCGGCTTCCAAACTCAGTGGCCACGTTGTGTAGAAAGTCTTCTGGGTCAATACCTGCCCCTCCAGTCATGGGCTGGCTGAGAGCAGAGTTTGCTGCCAGTTAATTCATAATATAAAATACTTGGTATGCAAATCTAATTTCTTAACTGTCAGCTTTTATTTGCCAATATGGCAAGCCTTTATTTATTTCTGTTATAAAACCAAATCCCTAAAACTCTAAGTTCTTAATATTTTGAAATTTCAATTACCCTCCGCAACTGTATCTCTATTTACAGACACATTTGCATGCAGTAGGAGCTGGTGATAAACAATGGTGCCTTTTGAAGGGAGGAGAGCTATTTGAACCTGCAGCGAGAGCCGATACCATGATTGGCTTGAGGAAAATCCTTTTCTCTCTGCCAGCCGGAGGGTCGGTTGGACGCCAAGGCATCTGGGGAGCCCGACTGGCTGTTGGGGCAAGAGCCCGGCTGTGGTCATGAGCCTGTGCTCCGTCGTGGCGTTCTGCAAGCCCCGGGAGTCTGGGTGGGACTTGGCCACAGGCAGCCCGCTCCAGTGAGCTTTAAAGGGAGGTTGGTGCCTGTGACTCGAGCCAGGGGCTAGTCAGTGACCCACTGGATCTTCAGAATTGTGCCCAGGGTACTGTCATAGTCTAGAAAACATGTGCGTGTCTTGAAATGCCGAGAAGTGAGGGGATCTGGACCTTTGTTTAGTGGATGTTTATTAAGCACTCTTCTGGGTGCTGAGGGCCCAGCCACAGGCCTGACGGAAGCCTGGCGGACGTGGACCCACAGACTGCTGGCCGTCAGCATATCCTGTGCCAGATGCCATGCAGGGTCTGCAGCAGGGTGGGCAGTGGGTGGGTGCAAGGGGGAGGAGCTGTCCTTTCCATCTCCGGCATGGACAGGGAGGCTTCCTGATAAAGCGATCTCAGAGCATCTATTTGGATAGATGTTTGCAAATTTTAGGGGCTACCTTCAGCCAAATAAATGCACTTATCTCAACACTATGTCAAAGCTGTTAGAATAGTCAGAGCTTGTTTCTGGAAGGGTTGAGCATGATTTTGGCACCCCTGGTTTTTATTCCTCTGGCCTCCACCCTCGGGACACGCACGAGGCGTCAAACTGCTTCCCCGGGGGATGGAGGCGAAGGCCCGCAGTGGGGCATCATCCACGCTGCTGGAGGTGGGCGTGCTGCCCTTGAGGACAGTCCCGTGTGGATGACGGAGCCCCAAGGCCGGATCAGCGCCTGCTGATGGATGGACTGCAGGGGTCCTCTGGGCTGTGCTCCCCGCTGCCTCCCCGCCCCCCCCGTGCCCCTGGCACTAGCCGCCGGAGCTGATTTACCAGGTGTCACTGCCAAGCGGTGAGGATCTGGGGAGGGTGGGGGGTGGGGAGGGCTGTGCAGGGGGAGCCTATCAGCGGAGTCTTCCAGCAGGAAGGCCTTGGGACACTGCCGGGCTCGGGGTGTCCTCCCTGTGAATGCAGGACTCACATTCTTGGGAGTCAGGGAGGTGACGTGTCCACCATCAGACGGCCAAGGGGAAGAGCAAAACTCCAGATCTTTGCATTTTCTTCTAGAATTCAGACTGATGGTTGGCCAAAGAGCAAAGAGCAGTCCCTTGCAGGACTGAAGAAAGAGGAGCACACACCGCCTCCATGGGGCCCCGTGTCCCACCAGGCCAAGCAGAGGGGGGTGTGCAGGGAGGGGCCTGGCGTGTCCCTGAAGATGGAGCTTTTATCCTATTGATAGAGTGATTCCATGCCACTGTTCCTTTACTGTGCGTGTTTGTTTGGTTATTTGAAATTTTCTTTAGCAATTTACCAGGCCTGGTATATTTCTTTGTTTCCCTGTTTTTCCTCTGCGCATAGATTACATGTTTTCAGTAGCATCTGCTGTGAATTTTAATTATGATGTTCCACTCCAAGGGAGGCTTGCATGGCACCCAGCATGGTTAGCAGTCCAGACCCGTGTTGACGGCACAGACGGAGGGCTGCAAAGTGTGTCGGAGACGCGGACACCAGACAAAGGAAATAGAGCCAACGCTGCTCCTCGTGTACCTCCCGCCCCCCCTTTCTAAGAGACCTCTGTAGCAAGGGACCGATACGCATAACATTATTTTTTGCGCTTTTGTTTTGTTTTGTTTTTTTGCCCGTAATTGTTCTTTGGTTCTTTGAGGCAGTATCACAAAGCCTCTGCAGTTTTTAAAGTGGCAGTTATGGGATTTGGAGCTTGACTAAAATGGAAAATGCAATGCGGTGTTCTGCTACTTCAGATTGCACAAATAAGGTTATAGGACTTCATGAACCCCGGGCTGCTATTACTTATCAGCCTGGGAAGACGGTCCAGGATCCAGAGCCATGCATGTGCAGCGAGTCCCCAAGGTCTGTGCGACGGCTCTCAGTGGTGGTACATGATGCTGGAGGACCCATCATCCCCCCGGAGAAAGCCAGCCGGTCCTGTGGTGCATGATGCTGGAGGACCCATCATCCCCCCGGAGAAGGCCAGCCGGGCTGCGTTGCCCCAGGGCCCGTGAGGGGACTGTCCTCCAGCTGGACATGGCCACGCATCTTGTGTGTGTCAGGCACGGTCCTGGCAGATGAGACCGTGTCTGCTTCTCTGCCACAGGAAGTCAGCACCATGCCAGCCTCTTATTTCAGAAGCAAAACTACTGACCATAAACTGTAATTATGTGCTAATTATTTCGCCGCACTAAGTGAGGGGGAGCCGAGCCCTAGGCGTTGAGAACACTTGCTCTTGGAGCTGTCTGTGTGGCCAGCTGAAATCCAAGGCTTGTCCCGTGGGAGTGTCCTGGGGGGCCCAGCATGGCCTCCTCCGGTGGGGAGTGGGTGGGGCCATCCTCCGGAGCTGGGCACCACAGCAGCTCGGGGTGTGGCCGCCCCTGGGCCCCGCCTCCAGGGCCTGCAGAAGGCGTTTGCCCCGGGGCCTGGGACTGGCCAGTCCACGCTAGAGCCTCTGCTCAGGGCAGGGGCTGCATGTGACTCTGCTGTGCTCTTCTTAGCTGCGTCCTCCAGGCGGACCAGGGCCTGCTCCCAGCGAGAACCGGGTGCTGGGGATACTGGTGTGAGCATGTCAGCCACGGGGAGCCCGGGGCAGGTGACCCCCGGCCAGTGCCAGAGGGGCGCACCTCTGACCGTGCATCTGCACACCCACCTGAGGGGGTTCCCTGCTGAAGAAGGCCACATGGGAGGCCCTGCCGTTCATGGATGATCACACTAGGCTCTAGGCTCAGAGGGGTTCGGTGATTCGCCTTCAGCTCAGAGCTGGGACCGGAGTCCTGGACTCAGGGTGGGAACGTTTCCTGCTCTGCCCCCCACGTGCCCTGTGACTCGGAACCAGCCTCACACCCCTCCATGGAGGCTCCACGCTTTCCCCACCTCCTTCCTCGCTTGGCCCCCTGGGCTGTGAGTCCCAGGCCATCCCGACCCCTGGCCTTGCCTACAGCATAGGGCCTGTGGGAGAATGTTCTGGAGATCCAGAGATGATAGGTTCTTTCCTTCCTGACCTCTGCAGCTCCAGATGTGCCCAGAGATGTCATGGCTCCTTGCGGTCAGGAATTCTCTGGAATTCCTTCGCCCTCTTTCTGGGCCATGGCCTTACTTCCTCAGGAGCCTGCCCTCATTTTGCTCTGGAGGCCGAATCACCCTCCTCTCTTCGGGCGGCAGAGGGAAGCCGACATGTGACGGTCACCTTGGCTTCTGGGAGAGCACTTTGTGGAGTGGCAGTGGACAGCCTCAGGGCGGCCCCCTCGGTGTGGAGAAATGAGGGAGAGGCACATTCAGGTCTATGCCTGGGCAGCTGGGAGACATGAGGACCGGTGCTTTGACGGGGGCCGAGGACGGGCTGACTCCCAGGCAAGCTGTGCTGCCTGATCTTGGAGGGGCTGATCTCTCCCAAGGTAGTATTGTCCCAGAGTGGGGGCGCCTCCCGGCATCGTTTTCCGCAGAGTTGGGTGAGGCCAGGGGATGCCATGCCCATGCCCATGAACACACCGACCGGGACGCTGGCTGCTAAGGGGTGTTACGTCCGCCCGGCGAGCGGCCTCCTTCACGCTCAGCCTCAGGGCCCGCCTCCCACCGCTGACCAGCTGTAGCCTCCAGGACTTGTCCGGGAGTGTCCAGCCACTTGAGAGCTGGGCATCCCAGGTCAGAATGGAAGAGCCAGTTGCTTTTCTTCCCGATGGCGTAGATGCAGGCTCCTGGGGGCTCACCCCACAAATGGCACTGCAGGAAAGTTCACTGAAGGCCTTGGGAGGTGTTAGCTTCCTGCAAAACAGCAGCTCAGCCACTGACAGTGTGTTCCTGGGTCCCTGTACTCCAAGGGTCTGAGTGCTCCTGGGTCCTTCTGTCCCTGGAGTCCATGTACTCCTGAGGGCATTATGCTCCTGCGGTCCATGAATTCTTAGTATCTGTGTGCTTCTGGGGCTCAGGCAGACTGTTCAGGAGCGTGTCTATGAACATGAGACACTTTGGGGAAATCATATACTCTATATACTCTACTTCCTACCCTTCCTAAACTTGACCAGGCAGGCCTCCGCCTGACGCCCTGCTGTTCCCTGCCACGCCTGCCCTGCTCCCCACTTGCACAGTGAAGGCAGGTAAAGACCCTTGCCCTCTGGTCGCACCTCCGTGCACACCCAGGTATGAAGACCAGCAGCAGTTGGGGTAACCAGAGATCTTGCTGATAGTGTTGGGGAAACAAACAAAAGTGAGCCGGGCTCATCATGCAAGTCTACTGCTCCCAGTACCCAGTACCTGGGTTTCAAGACAGAACTGAACAAAGGCCTGGTCTAGTAGTTAACCGGGTGGATGATTACAGCTCAGCCACACGATGGCTCTGCACGTACCCTGGAAGAAGTTCACAGCTGTGCATGTCAGACCCATCACAAAACTCCGTTTTCATCCACACACGTTAGGGGAAGCTTCCTCGGTTCATACATCTACAAGAAATAAATGGAAATAGAATCCATCCTTGACCCCAATCCCAATCCAGCAATAAGTAATGGAATCACTGCAGGATAAATGAACCGTTTGGAAAAACCAGCCCATCCATTTCATCAAATGATGCACTTCTACTAACATTTTATTTTTACGCTTAATATCTGTCTATCGAAATACAGATAACATTTATGTTGTTTTGATTTGTTATTGCTAGTACTAAGGTAGAAAACTCCAATCCAGAAGATTATTTTTAACACTTAGAGTCCATGGTCACTGGCAATAAAGAGTAGCTCTGTATTTCGTATCAATATTCCTGAGCAGAGAAGTGTGATTAGGAAGATGAATAACAGAATCTCAAGTGTAAATATCGATCCCTTTGGGACAAAATTCTGTGGGAGAAGGGCCTCGGAAATACAGGTTTAAGTGGAAGAAGAGAGGAGTATGTAAGACTTTCAGCTATTAAAGGGCCTGTCCGTGAATGTTTGCAGTGTGACCCTGGGTACGGAATGCCTCACTACTGAGATCCCGTTGGATGCCCTGAATAATGATGACACAGTTTTATTTTACAAGAGTAATATTTACAATATGTCAGAACTTACATCCTATTCCACTATTTGAACTTATAACAAACACGTCACCATGCAAATTCCAGGGGGTGTATGAGCAAGCGGATGAGGCCTGCAGGCCCTGTGCATCTGCATCGCAGCCTGAGCCCGGAGGTGGAGGATGCAGGGTCTGCACGCTGGACGCACGCAGCCCTTCCAGCAGCATCCATGGCAAACTTGGTCACCATCATATTGTAATTTTTATAAACTTTTTATTTCAGTGCAGTTGTAGATCTACAGACAAGCTGCAAAGATACACGGAGTGTTCCAGCACATGCGTGCTCCGTGTCCCCGACGCTGAGTTGGACCCGCTATGGCCACGCGTCACGATGGGCCCACCGCACAGATGCATTAGGAGTGATGAAAGTGCACGCTTTCTTCTTAGTTTCGCCTTGTGTCCGTTTCCTGTCCCAAGATGCGGCCCCGGGCGTCCCCTCCCACTTAGCGCATGTCCTGAGGCTCCTCTTGGCCGTGACAGTTTCTGTCTTCCTTTGTCTGTGATGACCTTGTGACAGCCTTGACAGTTTGAGGGCTCCGGTCGAGCAGTCTGGACACAGCCCCTCCACGGCTGAGCCGGGATGACGTGTTTTTAGAAGGAAGAGCAGAGCAAAGTGCTCTCTCACCACATCATAGCCACGGGCCGCCCTGTCCACGCCACCGGCCGGTCTGATGCTGACCTCCGTCCCCTAGCCGAGGCCACGTCCACCAGGCCCTCCCAGGCTGCTCTCCCCTCCCTCGCAAGCTCTTGGGAGGAAGTCACCCAGCAGCCCACACTTAGGGCAGGGGTTCCTCTCCTCCCGGGCAAGGGGCCCGCAGATGTCGCTGGGAGTAATGTGTTTTCTTTTGAGTTTCCTCGTGGTTCCAGAACACGGTCGTGTGTGTGTGCGTGTGTGTGTGTGAGTGTATGTGCATGTTGTGTGCATGCGTGTGGGCGTTGGATGCATATGTGTGTTGTGTGTGTGCACCTGCGTGCGCACGTGGGGGATGAGTGAGGAGGCCGCACCTGTGGTGGATCTCAGGGCCTGGCTTTTCCCCTTGGAGGCCTCACCATTTAACTACATGTATCCAGCAGACTCGTCAACCTTTTCCAGTAAAGGAAATTCTCTGGGGGAGAAATGAGACAGAAGGTGGTTTGTTGCTCTTTAGACCTGAAGACTTAGGGGATGCTGGGGTAAACGCAGAGCAGCCCCTTGTCCTCGTCACTGCCGCCTCCTGGGAAGGTGCCTGACGGCTGCCCTGCAGCTCACCTGGGCTCTCTGCACCCCTGCACCCAGCCCTGTGCTCCTGGCCTCCTGCCGGCCGCGCCCCCTCGGCAGCAAGCCCGGGGAAGTCGGCTGGCTCCATGTCGTTATCAGGGGCCCAGGACCTCGTGGGGCCACCGCACCCTGCGTTGCAAACTTTGTGCGCGGCTGCCGCTGGGGGAGCCCGACACCTGACCGGGCCCGCAGCCCGCCTCTGAGGCTGGGGCCCAGCATGCCCACCGTCCCCCTGCTCCCGCCTCAGAGCGCCCCCAGCCTCAGACCCTGGCTCTCCCTGACCCCGGGACCCCGGCCACGCCGGGCTTGGCTTGCTCGGGGCCCCTGCGCTCCTGACCCCCGCCTGGGCCACAGACGCCCGTGTGGGGTGCAAGGCAGTAGACCAGGGCTTGTAGAAGGCCCGGGGGCCTCCTGTTTCATCATCTCCTGGCAGAACGCTCTATGGCTACTCCGGCAGGCCTTTGAGTTCATGACGTAACATCCGCTCACCCTGTGGGTTTTGTGAGACTCTGCTCCCATGCCGTGTTGGGACGGCTGTGCCCGCTCGTGGACTGTGCTCCCGGGGCAGAGGGCAGAGGGGCCAGCCAGCAACTCCCGGGTCTTGGACTTCCAGCCAAGCCCTGTTTAAAGGGCCTGCTCAGGGGCGCCTGGGTGGCTCAGTCGGTTAAGTGTCTGCCTTCGGCTCAGGTATGATCCCAGGGTCCTGGGATCGAGTCCCACATCGGGCTCCCTGCTTCGCGGGGAGCCTGCTTCTCCCTCTGACCCTCTCCCCTCTCACACTGTTTCTCTCTCGCTCACTCTCTAATAAATAAATAAAATCTTAAAAAAAAAATAAATAAAATAAAGGGCCTGCTCACCCTTGAGTTTGGTGCGATGAGGAATGTTCTCCAAGCCACCATGAGGCTCCCCACTGCTGAAGGCTGGGCCCCATCAATCTGCCTTGGCTCGTAGGAACAGGGGCTTCCGGTAGAGCGAGGCAGTGCCAGATGGGGAGCTGCTGGTGACCTCCCCCTAAAATTGCTGCACACTCTCACCCAGAGTATTGCAGGAATCCATTTGGGAAGCAACTTC
This sequence comes from Mirounga leonina, assembly GCF_011800145.1. Lineage (NCBI taxonomy): Eukaryota > Metazoa > Chordata > Mammalia > Carnivora > Phocidae > Mirounga > Mirounga leonina. The sequence goes on from NW_023270265.1 coordinate 51,816,993, forward strand.
GATTTGAAGTTCTCTTTGGCGTGTGTGCACGTGTGTGTGTGTGAGAGAGAGAGAAAGAGAGCTCTGTGTGTGAGTGCAGACAAGGCTTCAGCCCACTGTTTCCTCCTGACGCTGGACAGAACAAGACTATACTCATCAAATGTCCTGGAGCCCTTACAGCTAGGAGGGTTTTGAATTTTGAACAAGGCAGCTCATTCTACAAATGTCTTTCTGGAATGACCTTCAGAGGGATTTAAAGCCTGGCCAGCTCAGCCTCCATAACTCACATGCATGCATTGTGGACGCGGGCATCACTCTCCTTTGTGCCCAGCCAGCCTCCACTCGAGCGCCAAGGCCCCCCCCAACCCCGGGCCACCATCCACCTGCAGTAAGGGCAGGACCGTGGCTTCCCAGACGACCACATCAATCATTTGGGAAAGAGCATCCGAGCAGGTTTGTGAAGAATCAGTCATCTTTGTTGCTGTATTTCACCTTAATTATGGTAACTTTTTTCCACATGTGGGGTGCACAGAATAGACTCACCGCTATGTGGCTGGAAAGACAAGACTTGGCACTGATGAAAGAACTCACCATCCTGGCACAGTGGGGTCGGGGCTGCCGGGTGCCAGAGAGGAAGCGTAGGGAGGGCGGGCAAGGGGCCCAGGCCATCCTCAGGGTGCTTTCTTGGGCTTGTGGAAAATACTTAGAAACCTGGAAATGTAATTCCACAGAACTCCATCGTTGATGTTGACTTTATGATAAGCTATCACCATTGTCCTATCTGTTGCGTATTCGTGTCTTATCTGAGTTGCAGTGTCAGTAAAATTTGAAAACCCCCAAACTCGTGCCTCAGGCACAGCCCGGCTCGAGGCCCATGCCCGTGACACACTCTGGTGCCCGCGTGAGGAGTGTGATCCTCGGCTCCGTCCACGCGTCTTCCAGGAACAGGCTCTGGCTGGTGAACAGTTGAAATCGTTTCCTTGGTCCCACAGGAAAATGGGTCATCGTATTTTATGGTTATTAACCTCCTGTTAGTAAGTTCTCCATACTGTTGTGCTACGAGTGCTGTGCTTTCTTACTTGTGAATATTAAGTGTCGTTCTTGCCAAGGACGTTATTTTTCCCTTTACGAGCATTATGGAATCGCACGTCCTCAGCAGCTGGGTGAGTGCAAGTGGCATGTGGGGAGGGGCCGGCATGATCTGTCAGCTCTGCAGAGAGGGGAGCACGGCCCAAGGCTTTCTGTCGTCCCTGCGGTTCCTGTTGACCGGACAGCGGGGGTCCCTCCGGGAGGTGGGGGTACACGTGCGGGGAGCAGTGATGGGAGGGCACAAACAAGGAAGGGCATAAGAAGCAGGTGCGCGGTGACAGGAGGAGGACCCTGCCTGCTCTGGGGCCCTGCAGTGGGGGTTTCCTCCATGCAGCACAGATAGTACCAGATGCCTGCTTCTGAGCCCTTCCTGCCGCCTCCGGGGCACGTGGGGGGTGTTCAGGGACAATCAGCTCGCATTTGCAGGCATCCGTCTTGCCAAAGCTGAAGAGCATTCCCTGTGTGCCTTTCAAGACTAAGGCATCACATGTGGGCGAATTACCTGCCAATACTCCGAGGATGGAGAGCGGTTTCCGACTCATTCAAAGGTAGTACTTTCCCTGGTGTTGAGCTCTCTGGGAAGCAACCTTTTCTCTTTTGAGGAAAGAAATTGGCATTTTATTTTCTATTTTGGTAACAGAAGGTCTTTCTGCATTTTTCAGTTGCTAAGCTGTAAATCTTATAATCCCCACACAAACGGGTGACCTCTCCACTGTTCTGTAACCAGGAGCGAGCACACAGCCTCGGTGGGTGTGCACCGCACGCGTTCTCTGTGGAGGGAGGTGACAGGGGGCCTGGGCAATTCAGAGTCAGTCGTTGGGTGCCGGCCCAGGCCGGCCAGCACACCTCCCAGCCCACACAGAGGACCAGGGAGCAGGGTGTGTTGGCCAGGATGAGTCTGGGGCTCACAGTCCTGGGCCTCGTAGGGGTCCATTGGCTGTGGGACCCAAACACATTGGGCTGTAAGAGGAATCCACTGGGATCCTGTTCTGATAAACATGACTGTGCCAAAGAGAGGGGGCCTGGCTTCTTCCAGTTCTTTCTGGAAGCTCCAGCAGTTTTCTTCAAAACGGAATGCCCCAAACAAAGAGAAAATAGATGTCACTGTAGAACATCAATTAGTTGATTTATCGATTCATTCATTCACCAGCTATTCACTGAATGTCTCCTCAACGTCAGACACTGCTCATCGGCTCGAGGATAATGGGATTAAAGAGACAGGTCCCTGGTATAACAGACCTTCATCTGGCGGGAAAGACAGACATTAATCAAGTAATTATATAAGCCATAGTTTAATTATAGTTGTGAGAGGTGCGACAGAGGAAAATACCATGAAGATACAGTGGGGAACCTGGGACGTCATTCTGACTTAAAACGGAGGCCCTGCGCCAGGCACGCATCCCCAGCAGGGCTGGGCTGGGCACAGCACCCCGACACCTGACAGCAGGTCCATCCAGGGTGCGGGGGGTTGCTTTGCCTGGTCCTCCTGCACCACGGCAGAGAGGCAGACGGTGGGGAGGGTCTGACTTGGGAGGTGGGGCGGCAGGCCGTGGTTCTCCTCTGCACGTTGTCACCGGGACGGTGTTTTGTGTGCTTGTAAACCTCATGCTTGGGGACTTCCCTAGCTAGCGGCACATCAAGTTTTGTTGAATTTCCAGTCAGGCAAAGTAGGAGAGGTGGCTCTTCTAGGTAAATCATATCATCACCACATTGAAGTTGAACGCATCTCCTCGGAGGGTACAAGGTACTTAGAAAATAGCACCCAGTCCAAGCTGTTCTCCTAAAATAAATACAAACTGATTAGCACCTGCTTCAGAATCAAAGTTGATAAAGTTACAGCAGGAAGAGCATTTATTTCCATACTAATTTCTTTTGGAAAATAATTCCGGAAGATCCTGATCCTATAGATCTTTACGAAAAACGAGCCTCTGAATTTGCTAGACGAGCACATCAGTGGGAAGGTGATGCCAGTCCCCAAAGCCCAGAAGCCATGGACATGTTGGTTTGTCCCCACGGGAGATGCACAGCAGCCGGGCCCTGGGGGTTGGGGGCTGGGGGGTGGGGGCTGCTGACACCTTCCCTGATGGAGAAGCCAATGCTTTGTGGGGAGAGAAGGTGGCCCTTAAGCTATAGGCACTCCTCCAAAGTGATTGAGAATTGCTTTTTCTGGAAAAACATGGTGCCTTTTAACCCACACTTACAGTTGACAAAGGAATTGTATTTCCATTTTAGAGAGGAGCATGGTCACAGGGAATTTTTGAAAGCTGGAAAGGATGGAGATCATCACCTGCATTTCCCTCCTTGGCCACATGTCTTAGCTGAGAGGGTGGGAGGAAGAGGCTTGTGAGTGGCCAGGGGTGGCCATTCTAGGCTCCTTGGCTTTCCACCCCTCCCACTGTGCCCAGTATCTTTTGTCGTTTCCTTCTAAAAACCCCTTTCTGGGGTGCCTGGGTGGCTCAGTTGGTTAAGCGACTGCCTTCGGCTCAGGTCATGATCCTGGAGTCCCGGGATCGAGTCCCACATCGGGCTCCCTGGCTCAGCGGGGGGTCTGCTTCTCCTTCTGACCCTTCCCCTCATGCTCTCTGTCTCCCATTCTCTCTCTCAGATAAATAAATAAAATCTTTAAAAATAAATAAATAAATAAATAAATAAATAAATAAATAAATAAATAAAATAAAAACGCCTTTCTTTTTTAAAGTGAAGTTTAATCAGAATTTTCTGCAGGGACAAGCAGAGTGGTTTGAGGCATAGATCTGGGGGTGTTCAGGGAAGCCCCCCATCCTGGGTCCCCACCAGCCCTCTGACGACCCCTGCTGGTGCACACCTGTTAATGACTGGCTCTGCATGGACACCAGGAGTGCAGGGGCTCAGGGGCCCTTGGCGGCCGTTTTGTCCGCTGACCCAGAGAGAGGATTCCAGAACTGTGTTACCTGGGAGGGCGCGCCGAGCATTGCGAGCAGACAGCAAGACTTCTGTGTTTGTCTCTGTCACCTGGAGGTGGTGCCTCAGGCCCAGTGTCAGATGGCAACCCCAGGGCCATTCCTGCTGCTTGTGCCCATGAGGGGCTCCTTGTTACCCAAGTCTGCACTTCACCCTCTGCCTGACCTGAATGAGTTTATGTAGTGTGAGACACCATGTTTGTGCAAGAGGACCTTCCCCCTGAATTTCTTATGTGGAAAAAGCTCTGGAAAAGACAATAACTCTCTGTGAATTTCCATCAGCTGACTCAGTCAATGATACTGAAATCAGAATCTCAGTAGATAGTAACTCACACTTTAAAATATTCTGCAGTGGGCAGAGGGGGACACCCTCTGGAGATCCATTTCCAATCAGGCTTTGAAAATGGGGCTCTTTCTATTTCATTGCTAGTGTGGCTCCTCGTCGGGCCCCCCACTGACCCTCTGGGAGCTGAAGTTGGTTCTTTGGTGTACCTCATTCTTAGGACCCACAATCTTACAAAATCAGATGGTTACATCTGTACATTGTTTGCTCTTTTTAGCTAAATGTGTGATAGAAAAATGAGGTGGACTTTAAAATCTATTTTGTGTTCTTTGGGCCATTCCAATTGAGTAATATCTTGTGTGTTGACTGTGAGCCCAAGTGGGACCTATGAACAGAGAAAGTCCCACAGAGCAGAGGGTCAAAGCACACACTTGGCCCTGGGGTCCAGAAGTGGTTCTCAGCCAGGCGAGGGGCTTTAGCATTGCCGACCAGTGAACTCAGTCAACTGGCTTGAGTCAGACATCGGATGACCTAATGGCAGGATCGTCTCATAAAAGCCTCTGAGTTATGGGATGGTGGATGTGGTTGGTCATGCATGCATCCATCCAATTTTTAAAAAACTAATGTTGATTTATTTTCCATCCAGCTTTTATCAAGCACCTCTGTGCCCACACTTTCTGCCTTGTGAGTGAAGAATGCTATGAATTAGGACTTAAGGAATACGGTTGTGGCATTGCCTGGTTAATTCTCCTACTCTAAAACTTTATCTTCTCTTGAAGTTAGAAATCATGACCTCTTTCTCTTTTCAAGGCTAACATCCCACATGTGAAGCATCTGACCCTCTCCCTCCATAGTGGGTTCTCTGTAGATGCGCTAATTCTTCCTGTTCTCCTGGCAGGAGCTGCCAGAGACTTCTTCTAGATGTTCATCTACCCTCCCAGGGGCTGTGTCCCACTGGATCTCATTTACTGAGCTGGTAAAACCCGCCCTCCCTGGACAGCAATGCCTGTTCTCTGCATTTTCACACCACTCTTACCCTAGACATGTGCTGTTTCTTTCTTGATGCTGAGTTTTGGGGGAGGCTATATTCAACAGGATCTTATGTCTTAGTTTTTCCCCTTATCACCCAGCAAGACATTGAATGCTAAATATCAGGGTTGTAAGTTTCTGAGGCTAATTTACCAAGAATGAGCCTCCTTCAGGAAGCTTCCGTTGGTTGATGAAGCATGGCTCACTCCATCCAGCCTCCATCCACATGTCCTTAGCTGAGCTCCTTCTGCCTCAACTCCAAGAAACTCTGGGTCTTCTCTGCATTTTCCCATCTTGCACTTCATATTCTCATTAGAGTGGCCTGTGTTCCACCCACCATGACGTTTTCTGCTCACAGGACTTCGATATTTCCCTCTGACCTCTTGAATTTAGTAGAAGAGTTTGAGTGTGGCAGTGAGTCTCTCCAGTCTAGACTCAATCTATACATCTGGCCTCACCTTCCATGCAGTGAGACAGGTTTGCTGTTTCTTTTGGGTCAGATGCCCCATTTCTCCCCTGTTCCTACATACACCCCCTTTGGAACTGTAACTATCTCCAGGGCTTTCTCCCCGAGGCACACATTTCTACTCAGTCTCATGCCCTTCCAGCCTGCACACCTGGTTTTGATCTCTTCCTATTCTGAGCCTCCCCAGAAAGGCATTCATCTATTGATCCACCGAACATTTATATACCTCATATCATGTGCTTGGTACTTTGATAGTAACATAGAGATGAAAAGTTACGGTCCCTGTCCTCAGGCAGATTCATTGCTGCCAAACTTTTTGGAGGAGTCATCAATATATTCCATCCTTTCTTTCCTCCCATTCTGTCCTCTGTGCTCCCCAGCTGGCTTCTACCTCCTCTGTATTTCCACCACTTCACCAAAACGTCCTTCTTAAGGTAGCCAATGTGCTCCATGTTGCAAAATCCAACAGAAAATTTTAGTCTTTATCTTACTTGACTTTTGATCACCTTGGACACAGCTGACTCTGTCTCACCTGTGACACTGCACTGTCTGTGTGTATGGTAATCCCTGAATTAGAGGCAGGACATGCGGCATGCATTGTTAGGAGACCAGTAGGTCATGTTTGATTCTGTTGGTCTGGGAGGGAATTGTGGAGGCAGTAGATTAGGAGGGTCTGTCTCTCTTCCTCCTATAGAATAGCCCATATCAGTAAAGACACCATGGAGCACCATCACTGAGACCAGAAACCATCCCCCCACATCTGATGGTCTATTTCCAGATCCTGGCAGTCTTTATACACCCCCACCCCGACTCCAACCTTGCCTCATTTCCTGCCTGGGCCGTTGCTCTCATTTCCTGTCTGCTGTCCTCCTGTCCACCTTGGCCTGTGGACACCTCAGTAAGTGGTCTCTAAGGACGCAGACATTCTCTAGGATACATTGATGCAGAATTTCCTTGGGTGTTTCAGCAGCTGTCATCAATAAAGGGAACTCTTTTTTGTACAAGTTTTTACACCCCCTCTGCCTCACTTTCTGGGTCGTAGACTTGTGTGAAGGGGTGTGTGAGCTTGATTACTCATGTGGTCCAAGTCTGGGGCTGTGCTGGACATAGGAGCCAGACAACAGAAAGGTGGACAGTTTGAAGGAGGTCTCCTCTAACCTGTCCTCACTGTCCCTGTTTATTCTGCCGCACACCACATGTCGGGATGGTGTCCTCCTTCCCACTCCCTCACTGCTCATCTGCTTCATCAAGCTTGCCTCACCCACAGAAGGAGAGTGAAGGGGAGTAGTTTGGTGGATTGGCATCTCCACATAATGACCTTTAGTACAGCTTTGAGGATTTGGCAGGCCTTTGCAGTTGTGGTCAGATTTCATCAAATGTGCCATTCACTTCTCTTTTCTCCCGGTGACCATCAGAAGGAGAGTTTTCTTTTTAAAGTTTATGGCCTCAGTGGTTTGCTTGCAGTTATAGTGCCCCTAACAGCTGTTACTCCTTGCAACAGTGGATCAGAAATGAAGCTGAGCTTGGGCATAATGGAAATTGTCCCTTGAAAGGTTTGAATTTGGAACATTTATTCTCCATTAATTTCAAGTAGACTCTAAATTGAGCAAAACATTCTCTGTCTTTCCTCTCGGTTGCAGGTTTTAGCTGACAAATGGATGCCAGGGTTGTCTGACTCAATTGCAGGCATTGAAACATGTAGATTTCAAGCAATGTGCTCATCTACCCAACTTAGAGCATTCCAGTTGGGTTCTGGAGCCTACCTCATTTGTCAGTGTTGGAACATCAGGTATGTTGTGATGTCCCCTGTTAGTTAGATGCTGGAGTGTTGAGTGTATTGTGATGCCCTGTCGAGATGAAGTGGGCAGCATCCTTTAATTGCTTGCAAAGACACTGAGAGAGACAGAGATGAACATTGGGGAGAGGCCAACAGATCCTGCCCTGAATGGAAAGGAGGTGGCCAAAACATACTCCCTCCCGTCCCTTACCCCTTTCTACAAATGGGGCTCTCCCACAGTGTACATGGGCTTTGGGACAAGTGGCAGCTCCAGGATCTCTCTGCAGCATCTGGATGGTATTCCAGTTGGGAGTGGGGGCTTGAAGCTGTGTTTGCATCACACTTCATATGAGGTTGAGAAAAATGCCAACCAGGGCTTCATCATCAAAGAACACAGGTGGAAGAGCGTTGATATGGATCCTATCCAAGACCACACTGAATCGGTAGTGGACATGATTTTAAATGCTGCCATCTGGCTCCAGAAACATGCCTTATTCTCTGTATCATCTTGCCTCCAAACTCTTAGACAAACCAGAGTGTAGTAGCCAGGCACATGTAAGGAGAACCTTACTCATCTGGAACTTGTGAGACTTCATGTGACTATATCTTAAATCTGTCCTTTGTCGTATCAATGGAAAGTCAAAACCAGACATTGGTGTGTAACTGACTTCAAGGCATTATACTTAGAAGAAAATAGACATTGTAATTGTAAGCTGCTTATATGATAGTTTATTGTTTATAAGGAAATTTTACATATCACTTGATGTCTTTGTGCCCACCTGGGTTTTAAGCTTTGCTGGAAAAAACCCTACAGTTCTGTGATTGGTGTTCCTACTGTTTCATGGGCTCTTGACACAGGTAGACTTTCCTCTACTCGTCTGTCTTCGTTCTTTTCCATTCCCATTCACCAATGATTCAAACACTAATATTTGATTTACCAGTTCAGCAGGGTATAGACATAAGTGATTCTAATATTTTCTAAGAACTCTCCTCAGCTGTGTGTTGCAGCCTTTTTGTGCCTCCTGCTGTCATCTTGACAGGATTCCATAGAGTTCTGGTCACTTTTCTTTATTGAAAAGCCCAAGTGTGTCTAACTTGAACCCCAATCTTACCTACTTCCCTTCTGAGGCTCCAGCACCCTGCAGTGGGAAGGAGGTGTGATGCAGTCCCTCCTCTTCCTGGGTCCTTGTCTCCAGAGTATGTCAGGGTGGAGAGGGACATGTGTCCTGAGTGGCCCAACTGCTCTCAAAGGACTATGTGCATCATGCCTGCTTCTCCGCACGTGCTCTCTGAATGGCAGATACCCAATGCTGCTCTCCGGCAGGTGCCTCTGTGAACTTCCTGGAAGTGCCACACCAGGGCCCCTGCAGGCTTCCTTCCCTGTTGTTGGAGGGCCACTCAGCTCTCCCTTTTCCTCTGTGTCTCACCTACCTCTGAGCCCCTTGCCCCTTGGATCCTTTGCCCGGTGTGCCACCTCCTTGAGTGGGGTAGCAAGACTGCCCAAGCCTAGCATTGCTGCAGTGTCCACTGGACATAAGGGTGGCAGGGCAGGGGACTTCACTGACCGCCACACCCTCTCTGTGCTCAAAGAAGGGCAGGAGGCAGTGAGCCAGGCCCAGGCTAACCCTCATTTATGTTCCCCGTTCAGAGCCAGGTTCTCTTGCCCTCTCTTTTGCTCTGGGCAGGCAGGGCACCTCACCGTCCCCGGGGGGGAGCAGCGGGCACAGGCTCTGAAGTCCCAGCTGTCCTCCCCCGCATCTCTGGGCTGCTGCATCAGTGGGCCTGGGCAGGAGAGGCTGGGTGAGGAGAAGGGGCAGAGTTGGTGTGATCTCTTCGATCTGCTTAGAGAACGTGAAGTATTCCATGTCTTTGGTAGTTCTTCGTCCCCAGCTTTGGGTGGGTTCTGAGAGCCAAATTCAGTACAACAGGTGAAAGGGCACTGATCCTGACCCCCTGGTACCCTCTCAACCGCTACTCCACGTCCTCTCCAGCGGGGACCGCACCCCTGCTACATGTCTCTCTGCCTTTTGGCTGCAAGGAAGGTGGCCCAACCTCTTCCCCTCCCGGGGTGAGGCTTCACCCTTCCCTTCTCCCCGGGAAACTTGTTCCATCCCTCACTTTCTCTTCCTCTGTCCCCGGGATCATCACTGGGACTCATCAGACTGTTTCGTCAGGGGATGCCACTTTAATGATCGGAAAGTGTCCATATTTTTCAAGTCTGAGAAGGTAATATATCTAGGTAGCCGAGAGCCCAGAAGACTTGAGTATAACCGAAGACTGGAGATGTGGGATTTTTTTAAGGTAATTATTAAAAACATTCCCTTGTTACTGGACTATTTGATTTTTGGAGGCTATTTTGTCCTTTGTACTTTCCAAGTAGAATTTTTCATGGCCCTTTGGTAATGTTTTATCAGACTGTGGACATGGAACTCAGCCATTGAAGCTCTTCTGCCACGCACTTGACTTTGATGCTTGGAAAGGGCCAGCTTTGTGTTCAAGCATGACGCTTCAGTAAGCTGAAATACTGTGTTCTACAGGACTCTAAGTAAAGGGCACTTGTGGGAAGAAAACCCTCACACACCATCTAAATTCTTAGGAAGATTGCCTTTTTAGTGATTTGCCTCTTCTAAAAAACAAAAAAGTCACCAAATTTGTATATTTAAAGTGGGGATATATTTAAATGATTACAAACCAGACCCATTTGCAAACATTTCAAGAGTAATAGCTCCATCAAGAAAGTGCTTAAATAAAAAATAAATTATTGTAATTTTCAGGTTGAGTAATATAGTGCGTGTAATTGGAGTGGCTAATATATGCATTTAATGAAGTATATCTATCTTTATGCAGGAGCACCACCAATCAATTTGTGGTGAAGTCAGTGTAATGAGCAAACAAACACTGTTTCCTATGCTTTAAAATCCCCACGTGTCTAATAATACCTTACCTTAATCAGCAAATAGTTAGCGTCCTCTGTTTGTCGATTCTTTGCTAAGTACCGTGGGATTGGTCACCAGCCGAGTCCGGTTTTGCCCCCCGGAGCCTGCAGTCTGGTTGGCGAAGGGAGGCTGACCTTCCCAGAGCTGATATCACAAACACCAAGTCCTGGGGTGGGCACGGAGGGCTTTGAAGTCAGACGGTCCTGGGCTTGAATTCCTGCTTCTTTTCATTGCTAGCAGATGTGAGGAAATTTCATAAACTTTCTGCATTTTGATTTTCCCATATGATAAATAGCAATACTAATGATTTACTAATGATTTTCAAGGCACTTGAAATATTCATTGCAGTGATGATGATGATGATACCAGCCAGTTATTTCACCGTTAAGGGGTACCACTCACCTGTGACTCGGGGTCCCCAGGCCACAGATGCAGTTGGGGAAGAGGAGGTGACCCTTGAGGAGGGCTTTGGAGCTTGGTCAGATTCAAAACGGGGAAACGGGGCATTTTATGCTCGATATGTCCAGAACCTGTGATCCAGTCCCCTAACTTGATTCCCAGGTCAGTTTGTTTAATCTTCTTTTTTTTTTTTTATTCTTATGTTAATCCCCATACATTACATCATTAGTTTTAGATGTAGTGTTCCATGATTCATTGTTTGTGCATAACACCCAGTGCTCCATGCAGAATGTGCCCTCCTCAATACCCATCACCAGGCCAACCCATCCTCCCACCCCCCTCCCCTCTAGAACCCTCAGTTTGTTTTTCAGAGTCCATCGTCTCTCATGGTTCGTCTACCCCTCTGATTTCCCCCGCTTCATTCTTCCCCTCCCGCTACCTTCTTCTTCTTCTTCTTTTTTTTTTCTTAACATATATTGCATTATTTGTTTCAGAGGTACAGATCTGAGATTCAACAGTCTTGCACAATTCACAGCACTTACCAGAGCACATACCCTCCCCAGTGTCTATCACCCAGTCACCCCATCCCTCCCACCCCACCCCCCACTCCAGCAACCCTCAGTTTGTTTCCTGCAATTAAGAATTCCTCATATCAGTGAGGTCGTATGATACATGTCTTTCTCTGTTTGACTTATTTTGCTCAACATAATACCCTCCAGTTCCATCCACGTCGTTGCAAATGGCAAGATCTCATTCCTTTTGATGGCTGCATAATATTCCATTGTATATATATACCACATCTTCCTTATCCATTCATCTGTCAATGGACATCTTGGCTCTTTCCACAGTTTGGCTATTGTGAACACTGCTGCTATAAACATCGGGGTGCACGTACCCTTTCGGATCCCTACTTTTGTATCTTTGGGGTAAATACCCAGTAGTGCAATTGCAGGATCATATGGTAGCTCTATTTTCAACTTTTTGAGGAACCTCCATACTGTTTTCCAGAGTGGCTGCACCAGCTTGCATTCCCACCAACAGTGTAGGAGGGTTCCCCTTTCTCCGCATCCCCGCCAACATCTGTCGTTTCCTGACTTGTTAATTTTAGCCATTCTGACTGGTGTGAGGTGGTATCTCATTGAGATTTTGATTTGGATTTCCCTGATGCCAAGCGATATTGAGCACTTTTTCATGTGTCTGTTGGCCATTTGGATGTCTTCTTTGGAAAAATGTCTGTTCATGTCTTCTGCACATTTCTTGATTGGATTCTTTGTTCTTTGGGTGTTGAGTTTGATGAGTTCTTTATAGATTTTGGATACTAGCCCTTTATCTGATATGTCATTTGCAAATATCTTCTCCCATTCTGTCGGTTGTCTTTTGGTTTTGTTGACTGTTTCCTTTGCTTTGCAAAAGCTTTTTATCTTGATGAAGTCCCAATAGTTCATTTTTGCCCTTGCTTCCCTTGCCTTTGGCGATGTTTCTAGGAAGAAGTTGCTTCGGCTGAGGTCGAAGAGGTTGCTGCCTGTGTTCTCCTTTAGGATTTTGATGGACTCCTGTCTCACATTTAGGTCTTTTAACCATTTTGAACCTATTTTTGTGTGTGGTGTAAGGAAATGGTCCAGTTTCATTCTTCTGCATGTGGCTGTCCAATTTTCCCAACACCATTTGTTGAAGAGACTGTCTTGTTTCCATTGGACATTCTTTCCTGCTTTGTCGAAGATGAGTTGACCATAGAGTTGAGGGTCCATTTCTGGGCTCTCTATTCTGTTCCATTGATCGATGTGTCTGTTTTTGTGCCAGTACCATGCTGTCTTGATGATGACAGCTTTGTAATAGAGCCGGAAGTCCGGAATTGTGATGCCGCCGGCTTTGCTTTTCTTTTTCAACATTCCTCTGGCTATGCGGGGTCTTTTCTGGTTCCATACAAATTTTAGGATTATTTGTTCCATTCCTTTGAAAAAAGTGGATGGTATTTTGATGGGGATTGCATTGAATGTGTAGATTGCTCTAGGTAGCATTGACATCTTCACAGTATTTGTTCTTCCAATCCATGAGCATGGAACGTTTTCCCATTTCTTTGTGTCTTCCTCAATTTCTTTCATGAGTATTTTATAATTTTCTGAGTACAGATCCTTTGCCTCTTTGGTTAGATTTATTCCTAGGTATCTTATGATTTTGGGTGCAATTGTAAATGGGATCGACTCCTTAATTTCTCTTTCTTCCGTCTTGTTGTTGGTGTATAGGAATGCCACTGATTTCTGTGCATTGATTTTATATCCTGCCACTTTACTGAATTCCTGTATGAGTTCTAGCAGTTTTCGGGTGGAGTCTTTTGGGTTTTCCACATAAAGTATCATATCATCTGCAAACAGTGACTTCTTCTTTGCTGATTCGGTTGCCTTTTATTTCTTTTTGTTGTCTGATTGCTGTGGCTGGGACTTCTAATACTATGTTGAATAGCAGTGGTGATAGTGAACATCCCTGCCGTGTTCCTGACCTTAGGGGGAAAGCTCTCAGTTTTTCCCCATTGAGAATGATATTCGCTGTGGGTTTTTCATAGATGGCTTTTATGATATTGAGGTATGTACCCTCTATCCCTATACTTTGAAGAGTTTTGATCAAGAAAGGAGGCTGTACTTTGTCAAATGCTTTTTCTTCATCTATTGAGAGGATCATATGGTTCTTGTTCTTTCTTTTATTAATGCATTGTATCACATTGATTGATCTGTGGATGTTGAACCAAACTTGTAGCCCAGGGATAAATCCCACTTGGTTGTGGTGAGTAATCCTTTTAATGTACTGTTGTATCCTATTGGCTAGTATTTTGCTGCGAATTTTTACATCCATGTTCATCAGGGATATTGGTCTGTAGTTATCCTTTTTGATGGGGTCTCTGTCTGGTTTGGGGATCAAGGTAATGGTGGCCTCATAAAACAAGTTTGGAAGTTTTCCTTCCATTTCTATTTTTTGGAACAGTTTCAGAAGGATAGGTATTAATTCGTCTTCAAATGTTTGGTAGAATTCCCCTGGGAAGCCATCTGGCCCTGGGCTTTTGTTTGTTGGGAGATTTTTGATGACTGCTTCAATTTCCTTAGTGTTATAGGTCTGTTCAGGTTTTCTATTTCTTCCTGGTTCAGTTTTGGTAGTTGATACATCTCTAGGAATGCATCTATTTCTGCCAGATTATCTAATTTGCTAGTATATAGTTCCTCATAATATGTTCTTATAATTGTTTGCATTTCTTTGGTGTTGCTTGTGATCTCTCCTCTTTCATTCATAATTTTGTTGATTTGGGTCATTTCTCTTTTCTTTTTGCTAAGTCTGGCCAGGGGTTTATCAATCTTGTTAATTCTTTCAAAGAAGCAGCTCCTAGTTTTATTGATCTGTTCTACTGTTCTTTTAGTTTCTATTTCATTGATTTCTGCTCTGATCTTTATTATTTCTCTTCTCCTGCTGGGTTTAGGCTTTATTTGCTGTTCTTTCTCCAGCTCCTTTAGGTGTAGGGTTAGGTTGTGTACTTGAGACCTTTCTTGTTTCTTGAGAAAGGCTTGTATTGCTATATACTTCCCTCTTAGGACTGCCTTTGCTGCATCCCAAAGATTTTGAACAGTTGTGTTTTCATTTTCACTGGTTTCCATGAATTTTTTAAATTCTTCTTTAATTTCCTGGTTGACCCATTCATTCTTTAGTAGGATGCTCTTTAGCCTCCATGTATTTGAGTTCTTTCTGACTTTCCTCTTGTGATTGAGTTCTAGTTTCAAAGCATTGTGGTCTGAAAATAGGCAGGGAATGATCCCAATCTTTTGGTACCGGTTGAGACCTGATTTATGACCTAGGATGTGATCTATTCTGGAGAATGTTCCATGGAGACTAGAGAAGAATGTGTATTCCGTTGCTTTGGGATGGAATGTTCTGAATATGTCTGTGAAGTCCATTTGGTCCAGTGTGTCATTTAAAGTCTTTATTTCCTTGTTGATCTTTTGCTTAGATGATCTGTCCATTTCAGTGAGGGGGGTGTTAAAGTCCCCCACTATTATTGTATTGTTGTCGATGTGTTTCTTTGCTTTTGTTATTAATTGCCTTATATAATTGGCTGTTCCCATGTTAGGGGCATAGATATTTACAATTGTTAGATTTTCTTGTTGGATAGACCCTTTAAGTAGGATATAGTGTCCTCCCTCATCTCTTATTACAGTCTTTGGTTTAAAATCTAATTTGTCTGATATAAGGATTGCCACCCCAGCTTTCTTTTGGTGTCCATTAGCATGGTAAATGGTTTTCCACCCCCTCACTTTCAATCTGGGGGTGTCTTTGGGTCTAAAATGAGTCTCTTGCAGACAGCATATCAATGGGTCTTGTTTTTTAATCCAATCTAATAGCCTGTGTCTTTTGATTGGGCCATTTAGCCCATTTACATTCAGGGTAACTATTGAAAGATAGGAATTTAGTGCCATTGTATTGCCTGTAAGGTGACTGTTACCGTATATTGTCTGTGTTCCTTTCTGGTCTATGTTGCTTTTAGGGTCTCTCTTTGCTTAGAGGGCCCCTTTCAAGATTTCTTGTAGGGCTGGTTTTGTGTTTGCAAGTTCCTTTAGTTTTTGTTTGTCCTGGAAGCTTTTTATCTCTCCTTCAATTTTCAATGACAGCCTAGCTGGATAGAGTATTCTTGGCTGCATATTTTTCTCATTTAGTGCTCTGAATATATCCTGCCAGTCCTTTCTGGCCTGCCAGGTCTCTGTGGATAGGTCTGTTGCCAATCTAATGTTTTTACCATTGTAGGTTACAGATCTCTTCTCCCGAGCTGCTTTCAGGATTTACTCTTTTTCTCTGAGACTCGTAAGTTTTACTATTAGATGTCGGGGTGTTGACCTTTTTTTTATTGATTTTGAGAGGGGTTCTCTGTGCTTCCTGGATTTTGATGCCTGTTTCCTTCCCCAAATTAGGGAAGTTCTCTGCTATAATTTGCTCCATTATACCTTCTGCCCCTCTCTCTCTTTCTTCTTCTTCTGGGATCCCAATTATTCTAATGTTGTTTCGTCTTATGGTATCGCTTATCTCTTGAATTCTGCCCTCGTGATCCAGTAGTTGTTTATCTCTCTTTTTCTCAGCTTCTTTATTTTCCATCATTTGGTCTTCTATATTACTGATTCTCTCTTCTGCCTCATTTACCCTAGCAGTTAGCGCCCCCATTTTTTATTGCACCTCATTAATAGCCTTTTTGATTTCTACTTGGTTAGATTTTAGTTCTTTTACTTCTCCAGAAAGGGTTTCTCTAATAACTTCCATATTTTTTTCAAGCCCAGCTAGTATCTTTAAAGTGATGATTCTGAACTCTAGATCTGACATTGTACTAATGTCCGTATTGAGTCGGTCCCTGGCAGTCGGTACTACCTCTTGTTCTTTTTGTTGAGGTGATTTTTTCCATCTTGTCATTTTGTGCAGAGGAGAATAGATTAATGAGAGAACAAAATGCTAGGACAGTAACAACGTTCCCAGAAAATATACTCTAAACAAATCAGAAAAGACCTGAAGCAGTGGAAAAAGAAACGGAAAGAGAGAAAAAGAAAAAGAAAAAAAAGAAAAAGAAAAAGATAAAGATAAAGATAAAAACAAACAAAAACAAACAAAACAAAACAACAACAACAACAAAAAAAGCAGAATATGATCAACTAGGATCAGGCTGGTATATAGATCAGTGCCACACACTAGATTTGGGGTGTATTTTGGTCTTTTAGAAGAAAGTGCCTCCCAAAATTTTAAAGAAAGAAAAACTTATATATGTACAAAAAATAAGGGTTGATATGATGAAGGGATGGAATATGACTGTAAAGATGGAAATTATAAAAAATGTTATAAAAGGAATTGATAAGAAGTTGTTTGAAAAAAGAAAAAAGAAACAAAAAGGGAGAGAATGTGATCAGGCAGGGGAGTAGAAAAAAACCATATACTAGAGATTTAGGGTATATTTTAATCTGTTAGAAGAAACTATCTCAAAATTTTAAAGAGAGAACAACTTATATATATATATGCCAAAAATACGTGTAACTACTATGAAGGGATAGAATATGACTCTAAAAATGAAAAATAAAAATGTTTTTTTAAAAAGGATTGATAAGATGTTGGTTGAAAAAGGGAAAAAGAAAAATTCAAGAAAAAAAAAAACCAGTTAAAAAAAATTAACTTTGAAAGACTAAAGGATCATGGTAAAAAAGCCATGAATTCTATGTGCAGTAGTCCCCTAGCGCTGGAGTTCTGCCGTTCTCATTGATCGGTAAACTTGGTCTTGGCTGGCTGTTCTCGCTGATCTTCTGGGGAGGGGCCTGTTGCCGTGGTTTCCAAAGGTCTTTGCCCCCTCCCGGCTAAGTAATCTGCTCTGATTTGCTCTCCGGGGCTTTTGTTCCCTGCGAGCTTCCCCTATAGCTTTGGAGGCAGAGAGTGAAAATGGCAGCCTCCCAATCTCTGCCCCGGAGGAGCCGAGAACTCGGGCCCCCGCTCCTCAGTGCGCCCCCAGAGAAAAGCCGTCATTCACTCTCGTCTCCCCGGTCTCCGGCCGCACTCCGTGCTCACCTGGCCTGTGACTGCGCATTTCTATCTCCGGCACCCGACCCCGGGCGGAGTCTCCAAACCCAGCAGATCCCTGCAGTGTGCTCCCGCGCGGCTCCTCCCGGGGGAGGAAGGTGAGTCTCCCCCGATCTGCCGCTTATTGGGTCCCTGCTGGGGGAGCAGTGGCCCGACTGTGCCGTGGATCACGGTTTATGGCCACCCCGAGCTGAGAGCCCGCGCCTGGGCTCCGCCTCTGCAGCCGGCTTCCCTGCTCCGTTACCTGGGAGCTCTGCCGCTCTCAGGCACCCCCGGTCTTTCTGTGACCCCGAGGGTCCTGAGGCCACACTGTCCCACGAGGGTTCCACCCCTTGCTTAGCCACCGGAGTGACGTCCCTCAGCGGAGCCGACTTCTAAAAGTTCCGATTTTGTGCTCGTTGGCTCTATCACTTCCAGAAGCGACCGACGGAGGCCCCTCCCCCCGTCTATCCTCCCAAATATCACCTCGGATTCACTTCTCCGCACGTCCTACCTTCCAGAAAGTGGTCGCTTTTCTGATGAGAGAGTTGTTGCTCTTCTTTTCTTTGATCTCCTGTTGAGTTTGTGGGTATTCAGAATGGTTTGATCCCCATCCAGCTGAATTCCTGAGACCAGACGAAATCCAGGTCTCCTACTCCTCCGCCATCTTGCTCCACCCCCCCCCCCCAGTTTGTTTAATCTTCTAACTGTTGGAATTATTTTCATGCTAGGTGCACCATCTTATAAAACTGGTTACCTATAACCTAACGATGTCATGTCCACACAGCAGTTCCAGATCGCTCTTGAAAATATATTTCCAAATATTTCAGTTCCTTAACTTGCTTTTTTCAGAATGCTCTTCTCTCTCTGTGGTTTCTTTACATGCCCGCTTGCTTCCAGACGTCTCCAACCCTGGAAGATCTCCTCCCTGAAGGCTGCCCAGCACATCTCTTATCCCCTCCCCATCTCCCTACCCTGACTTGGCTTCCAAGGCCCTGGCGAGGAGAGTGGACCGGATGGTAGGAGACAGTCAGGGAATGACTCTCTGGGTGGCGGGCAAGGGGAGGACACATGGAGGCGAGGTCTGCCCGTCAGTGTAGGCCATATGTGCATCTTCTAATCCCTGTCCATAGCAGCGCCTGATATCCTGCCTGGTTCACAGAAGGCACCGGCCCTTGCAGACACCCTACATGGCCGTGCCTTCAGGGATGGCAAAGGCTGCTTCGGGTGGTCGCTGCAGTGAGCGGGCCCCACATCCCCAGCAGTGGTAGTACAGAGTGCGACAGCTTCTGCTGACACACTGAAGCCTCAGGGTCCCGGGTGCTCTGCAGAACCAGCCCGTCCCAGATGGACACCTGTCCCGCTCTGCTCTGCCTCCCTCCCGAGGTCAGCGAGTGAAACATAATGAAGTGTCCTCACTGCCGCCCTCGCTCTGGGCCGCGCCTCTCCTGTCCACTCTTCCCGTCCCCCATCCCTGTTACATTTCCCTTGCCTACCCCTTCCCTCTGGAGCCCAAAGCTGTTGCAGTGACGAGGATGAAGAGTGCAGTTTTGCCAGGTGGTTGGGACTTATACACAAACTTGGAATCTTTGGCCGTTTTTATTCCTAATATTATTGCACCCACCACAGTCTCTGAGGTTCTGGGAGCTTCCAGGCCGTTGATCGGGTGCCCTGTGAAGAAATGAGTCAGTTGCTGACCTCTGCCTTCTGGCTGCAAACGTTTCTGACCTTTGGTGATGGAAGAGTCCAGTGCTGAGTCGGAGACAGGCGTGGATGGGAGAGCCACAGAGGATGTGAGGTGTGTTATCAGAGGTCAGCCTTGAGATCTTTCTAGGTGTCTGGTATCCTGTTAGCTTAATGATAGAGTCAAGTGGGAGTGAATGACACCAGAGAGACCCATAATCAGATGTTCTTAATGCTACTCTATGCATCATTTCACATTCATGACCTTCCTGTTATCGGTTTTGGCAGCATGTGAGACACGCGCCGCTGGGGAGGGGTGTGACAGTGCTGAGTTGGCTGACGGTGACTGTGAGGTACCCACAGGTGAGCGGGAGAAGCAAACAGGCACCGGAGAGCCGAGGGCCGGGCATGCCCATGGTCCAGGGAAGGGCGGTAGTGGAAGGAAGACCCCGGGGGTAATTTCGAGTAAGAGGAGAAGCAGAGTCCCACAGCACAGTGGGTAAGTTTTATAAAATACTGCATTTCTGACAAGATTATATGTGACCTGTATGAAGCAATGCTAATGAACCAAACACCCACATGCGCAGCACCCAACTAATGAAAGAGAATATTGAAGCCCCTGTGGGCCTCTCGCTGATGGCATCATCCTCCCTTCCTCCCGAGATCTTCACCAAGCCATGTGTTGTGGTTGCCATCCTTGCTTCTCTTGATTTTTTATGGCATGTGTGCCATGAACAATATTTTGCTGAGCTTCACAAAATTGTGGACTTTAATCATAATAGAGTGTAAACTGCATGCATTCTCCTGTAGTTTGCCTTTTTATTTAATATTATGTTTGTGAGATTCATCCACCGTCATGAATAGAAGGAGCCATAGTTCGTTCATTTTCACTGCTTTATAGCATTCTGTTAATAGAAGATGGAATTATTTATCTATTCTACTGTCAATGGATTATGTTCAGGTTTTTGCTCTTATAAAACACTGCTATATATACGCTTGAATTTGTCTCCTGGTACATGAAGCAAACATGTTCATATACGTACATATCTTTTGGGGCATAGGTGTTAGGCATATCTTTCCATTTAATGAGGTAATGTCAATTTGTTTTTTCCCCCAACTTTATTGAACTATGATGGACACATAACATTATGTAAGTTCAAGGTGTACAATGTGTTAATTTGATGCACTTATATATTGACAGTGATTACCACCATAGGTTATGTAACACCTCCATCACCATTTCTTTTTAGTGGTGAGAACCTTTAAGATCTACTTTCTGAGCAACTTTCAAGTATGTACTACATTATTAGCTGTAATCCACATACTGAGGATTAGATCACCAGAACTATTCTGCTGTGATTCCCAGAGTCCATATTCTCTCATGGTTCATCTCTCCCTCCAATTCCCTCCCCCCATTTTTCCCTTCCTTCTCCTGTCCTCCATACTATTCCTTATGTTCCACAAAGAGGTGAAACCATATGATAATTGACTTTCTCTGCTTGACTTATTTCACTTAGCATAATCTCCTCCAGTCCCATCCATGTTGATGTAAAAGTTGGGTATTCATCCTTTGTGATGGCTGAGTAATATTCCATTGTATATATGGACCACATCTTCTTTATCCATTTATCTGTTGTAGGGCATCTCTACTCCTTCCACGGTTTGGCTATTGCGGACATTGATGCTATGAGCATTGGGGAGCATATGGCCCTTCTTTTCACTACATCTGTGTCTTTTGGGTAAATACCCAGTAGTGCAATTGCTGGGTCATAGGGTAGCTTTATTTTTAACTTTTTGAGGAACCTCCATACTGTTTTCCAAAGTGGCTGCACCAGCTTGCATTCCCACCAACAGTGTAAGAGGGTTCCCCTTTCTCCACATCCTCGCCAACATTTGTTGTTTCCTGTCTTGTTAATTTTTGTGAAACTATGGAGTCTGGGAAACAAACTGAGGGTTTCAGAGGGGAGGGGGGTGGGGGAATGGGTTAGCCCAGTGATGGGTATTAAGGAGGGCACGTTCTGCATGGAGCACTGGGTGTTATATGCAAACAATGAATCATGGATCACTACATCAAAAACTAATGAAGTACTGTATGGTGACTAACATAACATAATTAAAAAAAAAGAACTTTTTCTGCTGTGAAACTGATGACACCATTTTACATTCCCACCGAAAATTCAGTTGCTCGCCCTTCCTGTTAGAGGTTGCTGCTGTAAGATTTTTCCATTTTTCCTCAACTGGTAGGCGTGAAAAGGTGTCTCATTGTGATTCTAGCTACAATTTCCATGATTATTAGTAAGGCTGATAACCTTTTCATATGTTTATGAAACTTCTGTTTGAGATTTTTGCCTATTTTTCTCTTGAGTTGATTGTGTTTTTTAAAATAGATCCGAAAAGTTCTTTACACATTCTGGATACTAACGTTGTGTTGTTCTTAAAAAATTGTTGTAAATAATGATCACCACATGCTTTATGATGTGTTTTATGAGTAGCTATTTTTTATTTTAACATATCCAAATTTATCCATCTTTCCTTTATGTTTGTGCTTATTTCCCTTATTTAAAAATCATTTCCTACTTGAAATGCATGAAAATATTTTCTTCATTTTCTTCTCAAGGTTTATAGTTTTGCCTTTCACATTTAAGTCTGTAATCATCAGGAACTACCTTTTGATAAAGGTCAGTGTGATTCAATTTGTAGAATATAACTAGAGTATAATTTATTCATTTCATAGTTCATTATATAAATAAGCCACAATTTCTGTACTCATATTCTGTTGAAAGACACTTGAGTGTCTTTCTAGTTTTGGACTATGTTGAATAATGTACCAGTGAACATTCTTACACTGTGTGTGTGCGTGCATGCATGTGCGTGTGTGGTTCATGTGCATGCATATTTATTGGAGGCTGGGAAGTCAGAGATCAAGGTGCTAGCAGTTTCCCTTTGGTGTCTGGTGAGGACCCACTTTCTGGCTCATAGATAGCAGTCTTTTCTCAGTGTCCTCACATAGTGGAGAGAGGGTTGAGGGGGCTCCCTAGGATCTCTGTTATAATGGCACAAATCCCATCACTGGGGCATCACTCTCATGATGTAATCACCTCCCAAAGGCCCACCTCCAAATACCACCCACTTGGGGGTTAGGATTTCAACATATGAATGTTGAGGGGATACATTCAGTCAATAATATTTATGTATATGTAAATATCTTCTGCCCAATTGGCTTGCTTTTCCATTGCCCTAATGATGAGTTTTAACAAATGCAAATTCATAATTTTAATATAGTCAAGTGTATCAATTATATATTTTTTGTTCATAATTTTTATTTCCTGTTTAAAGAAATTTTCCTTATTTCAAGTCATAAGTGGGATTTATTCCTAGGATGCAAGGGTGGTTCAATACTCACAAATCAATTAACATGATAAGTCACATCAACAAGAGAAAGGATAAGAACCATATGATCCTTTCAATAGTTGCAGAAAAAGCACTTGACAAACATCAACATCCATTCATGATAAAAACTCTCAACAAAGTAGGTTTAGAGGAAATATACCTCAATATAATTAAGGCTGTATGTGAAAAACCCACAGTTAACACCATCCTCAATGATGAAAAACTGAGAGCTTTCCCTCTAAGATCAGGAACAAGACAAGGATGTCCACTCTCACCACCTTTATTCAACACAGTACTGGAAGTCCTAGCTGCAGCAATCAGACAAGAAAAAGAAATAAAAGCATCCAAATTCGGAAGGAAGAAGTAAAATTTTCACTGCAGATGACATGACCTATATATAGAAAACCCTAAAGACTCCACCAAAAAAAACGCTTAGACCTGATAAATGAATTCAGTAAGGTTTAAGGATAAAAAATCAATATACAAGAGATCTGTTGCATTTCTACACACTAATAATGAAGTAGCCGAAAGAGAAAGTAAGAAATCATTTTATTTTCTAGAAGTTTTACTGTCCTTCCTTTCACATTGAGGTCTACATTCCAACCAACCCTGCATCATTTATTGAGAATATCATCTTTTCCTCACTGCTCTGCAGTGCTATATTGTCATAAACCAGGTATCTAGATATGTGTGGGTCTATTTCTGGGCTCTCTATTCTGTCCCAAAGGTATGTGCATACTTGTGTCAGTTCCAGTCTGTGTTACTTACTTTAGCTTCATAATCAGTCTTGAATCAAGGAGAGCAAGCTGTCCCAATTTGTTCTTCTTCAAGAATTCCTTGCCTATTCTGGGTCCTTTGCATTTCCATTTAATTTTAGACTAAGTTTGTGAAGCTCAACAGATTGGGATTTTGATTGGTATTATTTTGAATCAATTTTCAAAAATTGACATTTTATATAGTCTTTAAATCAAATGCACATGGTTTATTCCTCCATTTATTTAGGGTTGTCTTAACTTTTCTTAATAATATTTTTCCCCCTGCATAGAGATCTTGCAATATTGTGAGATTTATTCATTGGTACTTGTTATATTTGACCCTATTGTAAATGGCATCTTTATAAACTGTACTTTTAAATTTAATGGCATATAGGAGGATAATTGATTTCCATGGATCAAATTTGCATGCAGCAACTTTTCAAAACTCTCTCTGATGATTTATCTGTACATTCCTTTGGATTTCATGCATACACAATCATGTCATCTGTGGATAATAACAGTTAAATTTCTTACTTTCAGTTTTGCCATAAACATTTTATCAAAACAGAAAAATTATATCAAGTAAAGGTAGTTTCCTGTTCTTTCTGTTTTGCTAAGATTTATTTTTGCCATTGTCCTGCCTGCTGTCAAAGGAATTGATCATTTTCTTAGCCTCATTCTCTGGATTGGATATGAGCCCAATGGGAAAGAGGGTCCTGAAGCAGGACTCACCTCCCTGGGTCCCATTCTTCCTCTGATCTTTCTGGATATCCAGTGTCTTTAATGGATTTTTAAAATATATTCTATTCTCAGTGAAGTGTTGGCTCAGATTTCCTAATCTGTCATCTCCAGAAGTGGAATCCCAGATTCACAAATTAGTATTGATATCATTTTTTAAGAATACAGTTAATGCTTATTTAAATTTATTCATATTTACCATTTTTCTTTTTCAATCTCAGAAATTCCTTCTTAGAATAATTTCCTTTTTCTTCCCCAAATTTATCCATGAGATGTCCCCATTGTGAGGTTCTGTTGTCAGTAAATTCAAGATTTGTTTGTCTAATATATCTTTGTTTCTCCCTCCTTCTTGAAGTTTGGTTGGGTGCACCTCTCTAGACTGAGAGGATGATGTCCTCTTGGGACTATTTCCTGGCCACAGTTGCTCATGAGCAGACTGCCCACTGTAGATTACCTTTCATTTCCTCTGGCTGCTTTTAAGATTTTTTATTTTAATGTCCTACAACTTCTCTATGATGTGCTGTAATGTGTATTCCATTTTGTTTATTCTTTGGGGTTCATTGTTTTGTGATCCTGAGGATTTATATCTTTCCTGGGTATGGAAGCATCTCCCACATTATCCCCAAATATTGCCTCTGCCCCAGTCTTTCGATTCCTTTCTGAAATGTCCACTAGACATATGTCACTTTCCCCATCTGTCCTCCCTTCCTTTGTCCCTCTGTCGTGCTCCTGGCACTTCCTTCAGATCTGCCTCCCCATTCACCAGTCCTCTCTGCATCTGGTTTAATCTTTTCTTTAATCTCATACATTTTAATTTTAATATAGCCTTTTGATTTAAGGGTTTTCCTGTTTATTTTTAAATCTGCATAATCATTCATCTCTTGTTCTTTGCTAACATTTTGTGTCTCTCTTTTGTTTGTTCATAATGCACATAATTATTTTGAATCTAATATTCTAATATCTGGAGTCTTTTTGAATTTGATTCTGCTGCTGATTACTTCTAACTGATGCTTATGTGCCTCATTTCCTTTGTTGTTTTTGTTTGGTTAGTTTGTTTCCTGATGTGTGGGACGTCTGGGGAAGTTTTTGGATTTGCTTCTTCCAGGAAACCCAGGGTTTCTTGACTGAGTATCTTGGACCACTTTAATCTAAATCCTCAGCTTGCACTGTATGGATCTTGCAGATGGTGGGGTGGCGGCTCTCAGACCCATGAGTGTGGGCCGACGTGTTACTGTCACTCCTTGTTGCACCCAGAGTCAGGGCATGGGAGCCAAGTGTCATTGATAATCTTGTGGGCAAGTTAGAATTTGTGTTTGTGTTCTGGGAGGGTGCCCTGCAGAAGTTCTGGCTTCACCTGCTGTCATGCTGCAGGGATGGTCAGAGGAAGTGCCAGGTCACTGCAGATCAGTCCGGGACCCCAGGTAGACCCCAGATTTGATACTCACCTAATTTCATGTGTTAATCTTGTTTGTAGCCTCTGAGTACTTTTGCGATTTCTTTTAAGCTCAGTCATGTACCTAAAGTAGTGTCTTTATATTTTAAGTTCCAGTATGCATCCTCATCCTTTCTCATTAGCATTTCTCCCCCAAGCCTGCCTGCCTCCAGGTGCAGGGTTCTAGTACCCTCATTCAGCATGATCTTCTCTGACTGCTTCCTGTTTGTGGGCAACCCTGCGAAGTGTGTGGTTTACACCCAAGCTCCATTATTGCTTACTCATTTTAACCTTAAGCATTACCTCAAATGATGTCATTGGTATTGGCTGCATTTCAGACAAATGTAAGGGAATGATCTCCCCCTAGCCCTGTGAATGACAGTTGATGAATAAAAACTGAAAAAGACATATTTCTACCAGGCTAAAACATATTGCTTAAAACCCATTGTGGTTCCAAGGTAATGAAGAACAAAATCCAAATGTTAATGATCTCAAGAAAGTTTCTGAGGAAGGATTGCATTAGGGCATGATTAAGGGGAAATTTAAAAGGAAGTTGAAGTGGCAAATTCTTTTCTAGAGATCTAAGCAAGAAATTGTCAGGAAGGTGAATTCCCTTCAGACAAGCTAGTATAAGCCTTGATATTGCAAAAAAAATTATATTTGACTCATACAGTATATTTGCCTTGGAACAAGACATTTTGTCAAAATCAGATACAGGATTGGCATATACATCATTTTCTCTTAAACTCCACATTGGAGTTTTCAGGTGTCCCTCACCTACAATTGGCAGATGGCTCTGGTTTTCAAACAATGAAGTGAGTTCAGTCACCCGCTGAATGGTTTTTGGCACAGAACATCAGCACTGTCGTATTTCCAACTTGTCACATTAGTAGGAGATGCTGTGATAGGAAACAGAATTTTACTGCATAAGGAGTATGATTTGGAAATCTGTTATCAGCATTTGTCAAGTGTCATAGCCAAGATCACTGGGAGTCGGGCCTTACCTGACAGCCTTCCTTATCTCTGATTCTGCCTGATTCAGTGAAATTATTTTCCTTGGAGGGAGGTGTTTAAGAAGCAAGGAGAGCCTTTTTTTTTAAATTTTTTAAAATTTTATTATGTTATGTTAGTTACCATACAATACAGCATTGGTTTTCGATGTGCTGAACCACGATCCATTGTTTTCGTATAACACCCAGTGCTCCATGCAGTACGGGCCCTCCTTAATACCCATCACCGGGCTAACCCATCCCCCGAACTCCTCCCCTCTAAAACCCTGTTTGTTTCTCAGAGTCCACAGTCTCTCATGGTTCATCTCTCCCTCCGATTTCCCCCCGTTCATTTTCCCTTCCTTCTCCTAATGTCCTCCATGCTATTCCTTATGTTCCACAAATAAGTGAAAATATGATAATTGACTTTCTCTGCTTGACTTATTTCACTTAGCATAATCTCCTCCAGTCCCGTCTATGTTGATGTAGAAGTTGGGTATTCATCCTTTCTGATGGCTGAGTAATATTCCACTGTATGTATGGACCACATCTTCTTTATCCATTCATCTGTTGAAGGGCATCTCGGCTCTTTCCACAGTTTGGCTATTGTGGACATTGCTGCTATGAACCTTGGGGTGCATATGGCCCTTCTTTTCACCACATCTGTGTCTTTGGGGTAACTACCCAGGAATGCAGTTGCTGGGTCATAGGGTAGCTCTATTTTTAACTTTTTGAGGAACCTCCACACTATTTTCCAAAGTGGCTGTACTAATTTGCATTCCCATCAACAGTGTAAGAGGGTTCCCCTTTCTCCACAACCTCTCCAACATTTGTTGTTTCTTTCCCTGTCCATTTTTGCAGAGCCTTTTATCTTCTCTATTACACAAGCTTTTGAAATGGGCCTTGGTTCACCTCAGATATTTAAACCATAATATGTGTTTCACTGCATCCTCCTCTGATCTGTCCTTTATGTAACTATAGGAGCTATCTTCCTAGAATCCAGGTTGGATCTTCTTAAAATATAGTTTTGACCATGAATCCTCAAAAATTTTGGGGACAGCCTTCACACTTCTTTTTAAAAAACTTTTTTTTTTTTAATCTGGATTGAGGCATATTTTGTATATCATATATATCACCCTTTTTAAGTGTGATTTTTTAATGTAAATTTATTTTTTTAATTTCTTTTAGTACATTGACCAAGTTGGAAAACCATCACCATAGATCAGTTTTAGAACATTTTCATTCCTCCAGTATGATTCCTTGTGCATATTTATCTGCCCTAGGCAACCACTCGTCTACTTTTGTAGATTAAACTACTTTGTGGCTTTGCCTTTTTTGAATATTTCTTAAAAATCAACCTATACAGTATGTGGTTTCTTGTGTATGGGTTCTTTCATGCAACATAATGTTTTTGAGATGCATCCAGGTTGTAGAATGTACCTGTGGGTTTTTCCCTTTTACTGCAAAGTAGTATTCCATTGTCTACTTACCAGCTGATGGGCATTTAGGTTGTTACCAAATTGGGGATATTATGAGTAAATATTCATAATAGGAAAGAAAGAAATATGCAAAAATTCTTGTGTGGGCATGTATTTTTACTTCTCTTGGGTGGATACTTAAGAGTGGAATTGCTGGGTCATATGGTAAATTTATGTTTTACTTTTTAAGAAACTGACAAACATTGTGGAAGTGGCTGCGCCATTTTGGATTCCTACCAACAGTGCACACGGGATCCAGTTTTCTACATCCTTGCCAGCATTGGTTGTTGTCTGCTTTTTTTATTGCATCTGTTCAATTAAGTGTGCAATGATACCTCACTGTAGTTTTAATTACCGTGTTCCTAATGACTAATGTGTTGAGCATTTTTTCAGGGGTTACTAGCCATTTGTCTGTTCTATATGGATAAATATCTATTTAAATTTTGTGCTAATATTTTGATTGGGTTGCTTGTCTTTTATTCTTGAGTTGTAAGAGTCTTTTGGGGTTTTTTTTTTGGTGTGTATATTCTAGACAAAAGTTCTTTATGAGATGTGTCATTTGCAAATATTTTCTCTCAACCTGTTGCTTGTATTTTCATTTTCTTTTTGGTGTCTTTTGAATTGCCAAAGTTTTGAATTTTAATGAGGTCCAATTTTTATCAGTTTTTTTTCTTTCATGGACCATGGCAGGATCATATGTTAAATGTATGTTTAAGTGTTTGAAAAACTGCTCTCTGAAAAGGTCCAGTTCCCCCATAGAATCACCAATACTTGGCATGCTCATTCTTGTCTGTTTTTGTAACCCTAATAGGTATGTAGTGACATCTCACTGTGGTTTTAATCTGCATTTCCTTACTGACACATGCTATTGAGGATATTTTATTAGATTACTTGCTGTGCATACAGTTTTTTTGGTGAAGTGTTCAAATCTTGTCCCTAGTTTTAAAATTGGGTTATTATGTTTAATTGCATTTTGAGAGTTCTCTATAGATTGTGATACAAATCCTTGATCAGATTTGTGATTTGCAAATATTTTCTCCAACCTCTGTTCATTCTCTTAGAGGGTCTTTTGAAGAGTGGAAAATTACAGTTTTCATGAATTCCAGTTTATTATCATTGTTTTCTTCTATGGATGGTGCTTTGGGTCTGGTACCTAAGGACTCTGCTCCTCGGTTAAGATCACAGTTATTTCCTTTCACTTTTATTTTCTTCTAGAAGCTTATTAGGTTTCACTTTGAGGTCTGCGAAACATTTTGAGTTAAATTTTATATATGATCTGAGAATATATTATGTGTACGGTATATTTGTAGGAGGTAATGCTTGCACATAGTTGATTTTCCCAGCACATTTGTCGAGGAGACTGAATTGTCTCTGTTCCTTTGTCAAAAGTCAGGATCCACACTTGTGTGTCTGCTTTGGGATCTCTGCCTTCTTCCTTCAACCTATTTGTTTATTTTGGAAATAATGGCACACTGTTTGATTATTCTACCATCACAATAAGCCATCAAGCAAGGTGGTGCTGTCCTCCCAATGTTGTGCTTCTTTTTCAAAGCTCCTTTCATTATTCTAGGGCCTTTTGCAATTCCATGTGAATTTTAGAATCACTTTCTCAATTTCAACCAAAAACTTTGACAGACTTCTGTTTGGGTAGCGCTGGATCTCTACATCGGTTTGGGGGAACTGAGGTCAATACTCCTGGGGCTCCTGACCTATGAACAAAACTGTATCTCCAGTCGTGAAGTCTTTAATTTCTCCTAGTAAAATTCTGTAGACTTTAGTTTAAACACACGTTTTGTTGAATGCATACCTTGTACATATTTTTAATGCTGTAGTAAATAGCTTTTGAATTTTTTATTGTTTTCTGATATAGGAATAAAATTGATTTTTGGGTACTGGTGTTATTTCTACACTGCAGCCTTTTTAAACTCACTTACTTGTCCTAGTAGCTTTTGTAGATTTTATTGAATTTTTGTCATTAATGATCATGTCATCTTAGAATAAAGACAGTTTTGCTTTCTTCTTGCCCATCGGTTTGCTTTTTATTTCTTTTTCTGGTGTGAGTGCACTGGACAGAGGCTTCACTACAATATTGGTAGACATGGTGAGGGCAGACATCCTTGTCTTGTTCCTGACCTTAGGGGAAAACATTTATCATTATGTATGACATCAGCTATAGTTTCTCACTGATGCTCCTTATCAAGTTGAGGGAGTTCACATTTATTTCTTGTTTTGTGGGAGTTTTGAAGGAGAGCAGATGTCAGGTTTTATAAAATGCCTTTTTCTGTTCAGTTAAGATGATTGTCTAGTTTTTATTTTTTAGTTTGGTAATATGGTGAATTATATTGATTAATTTTCAAATGTTAAACAACCTTACTTTTCTGGAATAAAACTTAACTTGGTCATGCTATATTATTCTTTTAATATATTGGTGGATAATTTGCTAAAATAAAATTTTGTTTAGATTTTTTTATTTTGGTCTGTGTTTATGAGGGATATTGGTCTCTAGTCTTTCTGATAACGTCTTTGATTTTGGAATCTGGGTAATGCTGGTCTCAAAAATGAATTTGGAACTGTTTTTTCCTATTCAATCTTATGGATGTGTTTGTGGTGAATTCATATGTTTTTTCCTTAAATGTTTGGTATAGTTCACAAATAAAGCCATCTAGTTCTGGAGTTTGGTTTTTTGGGGAGGTGCTGGTAGGCATTAGGTGTGGGTGAAAACTTGTAGCTGTAAATTCCATTTCTTTAGTAGATATAAGGCTATTAACATTATTTTTCTGGTAGTTTGTATCTTTCAAGAAATCTTTCATAGCATCTATATTTTTGAAAGTAGGCTTCAAGTTGTTCATAATATTCCCTTATTATCCTTGTAATAACTTTTGAATCTATAATGATGTCACTTTTCTCATTCCTAATGTCGATAATTTGTATTTTCTGTTTGTTTCTTGATCACTCTATCAACTGTGTTGATCTATTCAAAGAACCAAATTTTTTATTTTATTCATTTCTGTTTTCTTTTTTGTTGGCTTCCATTTTGAGCTTTATTATTTTCTTTATTCTGCTAACATTGGGTTTAATGTGCTATTCTTTTTCTAGCTCCTCCAAGAGGAAGTTGAGGTCCTTATTTGCAATCTTTCTTCTTTTCTATTGTAGGCATTTGGTACTATAAATTCTTCCCTAATTACTAATCACACATTCTAATATGATGGGTTTTTCATTAAGTTTAAAATACTTTCTAATTTCCCTTTGTTTTTTCTTTGACCCATGGATTATTTAGAAATATATCATTTTTGTTTTCAAATATCTGGGTCATGTTCAAGATTGCTGTTAATTTGTAATTAAATTCCATTTTGGTCAGAGCACATACTTTTATGGCTTGAATCTTTTGAAGTTTGTTTAGACTTAAATTATGGTCCAGGGCATTGTCTCTCTTGATGAATTTTATGTATACACTTGGAAGAGAATGTTCATTCTGCTTTTTTGGGGGAGTGTTCTGTGTCAGTCAAGTTTGTTGATAGTGTTATTGAACTATACAGTATCCTTGCTGGATTTCTCTCTCTATTTCTTCAACAAGGTCCTGGGAAAGCTACCATGATTTTATTTTCTCTGCTTTACTTTTCAGTTGTATCTGTTTCACTTACTGTATTGAGAAGCGCTGTTATTTGGTTCATAAATGTTTAAAATTATTTGAGCATCTTGATAAGTTGAGCCCCTTCTCCTTATGAAGTGACTTTCTAAATTTTGGCTAATAATTTTTTTCTGGGGTAAAATAGTCAATCCAACCTTCTTCCAACTAGTGTTGGACATTCTGACATTCCCTTCATCTTAATTGGGATGTTAGTCAAATTACACTTAATGGAACTATTGGTTTGATTATGTTTAAGTCCGTAAGCTCATTCTTTGTCTTCTACTTTTTCCATCTCTTCCTTGCTCCTTTCTCCTGTTTTTCTGCTTTCTTTTGAGTTGATGGCATATGTTCTGTGATGTTATTTATATCTTTTTTTGGCTTATTAGCTATAATGCTTTCTTTTATAAAAACTAGTGTGACTTTAGGATATATGGCATACATCTTTAGCTTATCACAGCCAGTCTTTACAGGATACTATACTACTTTGCATATAGTTTAATCTTAAGAACCAAATGACAGCATACCACCATTTCTCTCCTCCTGACCTTTAAGCTGTTGTCATATATTTTACTAATGTGTGTTATAAATTCCACAATACATTGTTATCATTATTTTTTAGCAATTATATTTTAATGAAATTTAAATAACAGGGAAAAATCTTATATATTTACCAATGTAAGTACCATTTTCAGTGCTCTTCATTCTCCTCTGGAGAGCTGTATCTCCATCTGGTATTACTTCATTTCTCTAGAGAGGACTCCCTTTCAAGTTCTTATAGTGTAGGACTTGTTGTTATAAATTCTTTCAGCTTTGTCATTTCTGCAAATGTCTTCATTTTGCCTTTGTTTTTGAAAGTTTTTGCCTGGGTGTAGAATTTCAGGTTGATGGGCTTTCTTGCAGTCACTGAAAGAGGTTGTTCTACTGTCTTGTTGCCTTGTTTCTGATGAGCGATACACTGTCATCCTTATCTTTGTTTGTTTTTTTTATAAAATGTGTTTTTTCTGTTTTTAAGTTTTCCCTTTATTACAGGATTTCACCACTTTTAATTATGATATACTGTGGGATTCGTTAAGTTTCTTCAATCTATGGATTTATTGTTTTATCAAATTGAAGACTATTCTGCAACTATTTTCTCAATTCTTTCTCTGCCCTCTCCTCCATCCCTTGGTACTCAAATCACACATATACTGTAGCTCTTGAGGTTGAGCCACAAACAGCCAAAGGTTGGCTTATTTTTCTTTATTATTTTATCTCTTTGTGTTTTATTTTACATAGTTTCTGTTGCTATGTCTTCAGCTTCACTGTTTTTTCTTCTGCAGTGTCTAATTTCCATCCAGTGTAATTTTCATTTCAGATTTGTTGTTCTTATCTTTAGAATTTCTGTTGTATTCTTTATTTCATATCTTTCATGCCTGCAAGAAACTTGAACATATGGGATATGCTTGTAATAAATTTTAATGTTTTTATTGGCTGATTCTAACATCTGTGTCAGTTCTGGGTTGGCTTGATTGATTAATCAACTCTCCTCATTATGAGTTGTGTTTCCCTGTCCCTTCATTTATCTGTTCATTTCTGATTGAATGTCAGACATCATGAATTTTATGTAGGTGCTGGATATTTTTGTAATCCCATAAATGTTATTGGATTTTGTTCTGGGACATGGTCAAGTTAATAGGAGACAGTTTGATTCTTTCATGTCTTGTTCTTCTGATCTATTAGGTGGTTCCATAAGAGTATACCATCTAGAACTATGGCCACTATTGAGGCAAGATCTTCCTGCATATTTACCCAATGCACACTGAATTTTGAGATTTTGCAATCTGTTGGTGAGAACAAGCACTGTTTCTGGTCTTATGTGAGGCACAGCTTTCTAATCTTTTGGGTAATTTTCCCGTCTCATGTAGATCCTCCCACCTGTGACATATGCTAGCATGGACTTCGCTCTACCTTGCTGAATATCACAGGACATCCTTTTGCAAAAATGGGTTCTCCCTCTGAGCAGTTCCCTCCATCAGCCCTCTGCTGTGCAAACTCTCACCAACTTGGTGCCCTGGAGTCTCTGTCCTGTCTCCTGGGTTCCCATTCCCACACTGTGGCTCTCAAGGCAGTGAGGGGGCAATGATGGGGCTCATGTGGTTTGTTTCCTTCTCTCACAGATCACTGTTCTTCATTGTCTGATGTCCAGCATCTTGATAACTGCTGTTTCTTATGTTTTGTCTGCTTTTCTATTTTGATTGCTTCAGATGGGGCAGTAAAACCTGTCCCTGTCACTCTCCTGGGGTGGTAGCAGAAGTCTTACCTCCCAACTACCTAATAGGACATTCAAGGCCTTCGACGACTGACGTCAACCTGCCTTTCCAACTGAATTTCTCATTACATGCTTATCTTTTGAAATTTCCAGTAAAAGCCACATTTTTCTGCATTGCTATGGTCTGAATGTTTGTGTCCCCCCACCCCCCGAATTCATATGTTGAGATCCTAATGCCCAATATGGTGATTTTAGTAGGTGAGGCTTTTCAGAGTTGCTTAAGTCATGAGGGTGGAGCCCTCATGAGTGGAATTAGCACTTTACAGAAGAGACTCCAGAGAGATCACCACCCCTTCCACCACTGAGGACACAGTGAGAAGGTGTCTGTGAACCAGGAAGCAGAACCCCACAGGAGGTGGCCATGTTGGCAGCTTGGTACTTGTGAACTGGGAAGCAGAACCCCACAAGAAGTGGCCATGTTGGCAGCTTCAGCTTGGATTTCCCAGCCTCCAGAACTGTGAGCAATACATTTCTGCTGTTTGTGAGCCTTCGGGTCTGTGGTCATTTGTTATTGCTGCCTGGATGAGCTGTTGAATGCCCCTTCCCACTATCTTCTACTTGTCAGTTATTGATGCTTCACAGACAGGATAGTGTAAAGACTTTCCTTCCTCATCTCATCCATATATATGTACTGAGTCCCTGCTGTGGGCCAGGCAAGGTGCTAGATGCTGGAGATGATGATGGTGGCCTGAGCAGACACTGTTTGTGTCCTCTCAGAGCCCCAGTCTAGCTGACAGGCACTTGTAATATGGTGTGGGGAGTCACTTGATAAGTCAAGAGCTGGGGGTATGGTGGAGAGAAGCAGGAAGCCACACGACCCAGATGTGGGGTCACAGAGGAAGTGATTTCCACGGTGAGACAGGAAGAAGATGCTATGGGGTAGAGTGGAGCCAGGGGGTGAGGTAGGGTAGAGGGTTCTAGAACAAGCAGGGCTCATGCAAAGAGCTGAGTGGTGCTAAAGATTTAGACATGAGCAAGGAGAGAAAAGAGAGACTTTACCAGCCTCTTAAGAACTGTGGACTTAATGTTAAGGGCAATATGGAGCCATTGAAGGTTTTAGTCCAGATACTGACATGGCCAAACTTGTGTTTTTTTGTAAAATGTACTCCAACTTTGGTGTGGTCAGGGGAATAAGACTGGAGGTAGGGGGCCAGTCCACGTGGGAGGTGATGGAAACCAAAAGTAGACCAGTGGTGATGGGGTGGAGAGAGGTCTGGGGAGGCAGTGACAAACCAAATGTGAGGCTGGAGGGGAGGGGACATCTAGGATGGAGCCCTGGGCTCTGCCCAGGCTGCCGGTGGACACTGTGCAGGGAAGTTGTGAAGAACAGTGTTGGAGAGAAATGCTACCTGCTCCCTCCGCCCAGATCTTCCTTCAGATCTTCATTTTTTTTCACACTTAATTGCTACATTTCCTTGGTGTCCATAATTTTCCACATAATCTTTAAGGCATTTAATTGGTATTGGAGTTTACCGAAGTTTAATCATTCGTGGGCTTCTCTTGCTGGCTTGTGATTGCCGGGGGAGATGATGTTGCATGTTATTCTTCTTTGTATTCAGTGCCATTATCGTCCCCAGACAATGCCTCACACACAACAAGTGATTAATAAATTTTGGTGACTTAGATTAACAAAGGAGCTTATTTTCATGTGACATAATATATGCATGATTGAATGCTTTCCTATCATGAAATGTAGCACTGTGGTGTCCTTTGCCATATTCTCGAGGACTTTGTAGGCATGCAGTTTTAATTCCGAAATCTAAATAGATGCGTCAACAGTGTGAGGTCACACAAGAAATTCTCAGCTTGATTTTTTTTTTCATTGTCATAACATTTATGATCCTGTAGAACCACAAGTCATTTCCTCAGTCAAGAAGGAAAGAAATGAACAGGCGTACAAGATGATAATACCATGGCCCACGGTACACGGGCAGCCCGGTCTTTGTCAGTTTTGATGCTAATAAGGGTCAGGGAGCAGAAGGTAGCCTTGCAACACATTTTGTGGAAGTAAGTCTTCAACAGGCATGGAGCTGAGTGCTGCTGCCGTGCAGAGGCTCGGCTGAAAGGTGTCTGGAATCACAATCCAGGCACAGAGCTGGGAGGCAATTTCTATTAGCTGGGGATGCGCCTGCAGTTTATTGCTCCTGATAGAGTCAGTGTCCAGCGAGCTACCTGTTGATTTCGTGTCAGGACATCAGTGCGGAAATACCAGCTCCTGGAGGAAAGCCTTTCAGCAAAGATATGAGAGACACAGAAAAATCAGTGCCCCTAATCCAAAGATATTTCTGGAGGTGATCCTTTTAGAATGAAGAGACACCAAGCTCTTGCCAATACTTCAGATCTTAGAAACAATATTTCTTTTTTAAAGAATCTGGATCTAAAACACAGGGTGGCTTAAAAAAATACGAACAAAATCACTTACCTCTTGTCAAGGGAGCTCTTAGGGTAGTTTCAAGCCCATGCCAGGGCCCCCGGACCGAGCCTCCTGGGTCTCCTTTTTGGGCCCTTCTGCACACCTGTGAAGGGTGGTGACACTAGGAAAGTAAGACCCGCCTACACGCACCATTGTGATTCGCAGCCCAGCTCTGAATGTGGGCGGGGAGGGTGTTTGGTATTTCCAGTGATTTCGGGAACTTGGACTAATCCGTGTTTGCTTCTCCAAAACTTAACCAACAGTGGCGCCTGTTCACGCTCTTACTTCCATTTGTATCCCTTCACTGTTCATGTTCACTTTTATATATTTTTTCCTCCCTGATTTTTGGAACACTTCATTCATTAAATGTAGTAACTGATTTACTTTGCTAGTGGTTTCTGTGAGTGAGCTGGTCAAGCAAGTTGTCCCGAGCCCCATGAGGTGGGCTTTATTATCGTTTCCATGTTGAAAATGGGGAAGAATTGTCATTTTGAGGTCTATTTTATCTTCATTCCATAATATGTTTTCAGCTTACAGGTTGGGGGGTACTCGGTGGTCCCACCCAGCAAGAAGGATGGGCTGGGAGTCCCAGCAGGGAGACATCCGTTCTTCCTGGCATGTGGCCTCCATCCCCCTGATGTTCCAGACACATTGAAATGTTGAGTAACTTGCCCGAAGCCCACTAGGGTTTTCCCGATGCTGGGGGTCTGCCTTGACCACTGTGCACACTGTCTCTTCTGAGCCTTTTGGGAGCATTTTCCACCGTGAGAGAAGACAGTCTCTCTAGCACTTTCCAGACGTTCTTGTTAATACATTTTGCATTTAAATCTTTGACTCAGAGGTGATTAATACTGTGTTTTGCTTGAAAAAGACATTACTCATTCAATTACCAGCCAGTTTCCCCAGAGCTATTTGCTGAGTACACCATCTATCCCTGATGCTCTAAATGACGCCTGTACCGTGTTCTAAATTCTTGCCTGTTTTGAGCTCCTCATTATGTGTCACTGGCCTGTGGTTTCTTCTGCATCACTGCATGCTTGGATGTCCCCCAAGTGTCTGCTCCATGGAGAACCTACCCGTCCTGTCCTAGAAAAGGCAGCGGGTTCTCGCAGTCCCTCTCGATTTTGGCTTTATCTTTCTTGTAATACTGCTCACACTCTGAAATTATCTTACCCATTTATTAGTATTTATTTATTTATTTTTATTTATTGCCTACATTAGGGTTCTCCAGAGAAACAAACATTTCTTTTTTTTTTTTTTAAAGATTTTATTTGTTTATTTGACAGAGAGACACAGCGAGAGAGGGAACACAAGCAGGGGGAGTGGGAGAGGGGGAAGCAGGCTCCACGCAGAGCAGGGAGCCCGATGTGGGACTCGATCCCAGGACCCTGGGATCATGACCTGAGCCGAAGGCAGTCGCTTAACTGACTGAGCCGCCCAGGCGCCCGAAACATAAACATTTCTTATAAAGAATCGGGTCCCACAGTTTTGGAGACTGACTAGTCCCAAGATTTGAAGTCAGCAAGCTGGAGACCCAGAAGAGCAGATGGTTTAGTTCCAGTCTGAGTCCAAAAGCCTGAGACCCACAGAGCTGACGGTGTCACTCCAGTCCAAAAGCTGCAGGTTTAAGACCCAGGAAGGACTGATGTTTCAAGGGAGGGTCAGCTTTTTAATCTACTCAGACCTTCGACTGGTTGGATGAGGCCCACCTCACTGGGGAAGGCTGTCTGCTTTAGTCAGTCTGCAGCTTCAGATGTTAATCTCATCCAGAAGCCCCCTCACAGACACGCCCATGATAATGCTTGACTAAATGTCTGGGCACCTGTGGCCCAAACTGACATTAAATTCACTATCACATTGCCTATCACCCCTCTGGATTGTAAGCTCTGTGGCTTCATCCCCAGAAATCAGAATGGTGCCTTGCCTGTGGTAGCTGCCAAAAATGTCCCTGTTCAATAATGAACTCGGATGGTTTTAATTATCGTGCTTTTAGGATACGTCTTAACATCCAGCAGTGTAGATTCTCTCTCAGTATGACTGTAATACTGAAAAAATTAAAAAAATATATATTCTTATGCTCCCCTTGTACTTAGAATAAAGAGGAACCTCCTCATATGATGCCTCTGCCCTCTACTCTCTGGCCCTGCCTCCTCCCCAGGCATTCACGCACTTGGCCCTGGTGCAGCAGTCCCAGCCGCCTGGCTTTCTTTCTGATCCTCATGGCACAAGTTCCTTCCTGCCTCAGGTATGTTCCCCATACTCTTCCTTCCAGGCTCTCTTTCCATTTATT
This sequence comes from Mirounga leonina, assembly GCF_011800145.1. Classification (NCBI taxonomy): domain Eukaryota; kingdom Metazoa; phylum Chordata; class Mammalia; order Carnivora; family Phocidae; genus Mirounga; species Mirounga leonina. The sequence continues at coordinate 51,855,552 of NW_023270265.1, forward strand.
TAAAACTTTATGGATAGTATTCATAGTGGTGGTTATTTTTCTTTTGTTTTGTGAGCTAAGACACACATAAAAGTGGGAAACAAGATGGATATACAGATTAACAAATTACAGTAGGGTGTGCCTGGGTGGTTCAGTCAGGTGAGCGTCCAACTCTGGATTTCAGCTCAGATCATGATCCCAGGGTTGTGAGATGGAACCCCATGTTGGGCTCCATGCTCAGTGGGGAGTTTGCTTGAGATTCTGTCTCTCCCTCTGCCCCTCCCCCCCATTCTCTCTCTCTCTAAAAACAACAACACCCAACAAATTACAATAAAAGAAACCCTTTTATTGTCTCTACCTAAGTCAAGACTAAAACTTTCTCAGTGTTCCAGAATCCCTAAACATACTCTTACCACATAGCTGCTATCTTGAATGTTATGGTATTCCCTTGATTGATTTTCTTTATAGGTTTCTACCTAATTATGCATCCCTGATAAATAGAATTTAATTTCTCCTGGCTTTGAACATTATGTCAATGGAATGCTATAATTTGTGTTCATTTGTGTCTGGCTTCTTTTGCTCCAAGTGATGTCTTCGAGATTTATCTATGCTCACTGTACTCGAGTTGTGTGCATTTTTATTGCTATATAGCAGAACATTGTATAACTATGCCACCATTTGAAGGTTTCTTTTAGTCTAGTGTCAGTGGACATTGGGTCATTTATAGATTGGGCTAATGTTAATGATACTGCTATGAATTTTCTTGTACATATATCTTAGTGTGTGTGGGTATACCTCTCTCCAAAGTAACTATCTACGTGTGGACTTGCTGATTCATAGGGTTTATATATCTTCTGCTTTGTTTTGTACTTCCAGATATTCTTCCAATTAGTTGAACCAATTAATGCTGCCATCAGCAATGACTGTGAGTTCCAGTTGCTCCCTACCTTCATCAATGCTTGATGTTATCAGTGTTTCTAATTTTGGCCATCCTGTAGGGTGCTTTTCAGGAGCATTTCCCTGACTACCAGTGAAAGGCAGTGCCTTTTCATTTTGTCTGTTTGCTAGTTGGGTACTCTGTGAAGTGCTTGTCAATTCCATACATAGGGGTTTTGATTTGCAGTGTACTGAACTAATAAATTAGTCTGGAGTGAACTGTCAACTTTATAACATCTTTTCATTGACTTTTCTTACTTATCTTTAAAATTTTATTTTTCTCCATTGAGTTCTGACACACCATTTGTTGGATTTATTCTGATACCGTTCCTGATCATTTTTAGTACTATTATTATTTTCAAATATTCATGTCACATCCTTTTGTTATTGGAATAGAGAAATACAATTGATATGATACAACCTTGAGTTGGAAAAGCCTCCTACTAATTTTTATAATTCAGGTGTAGGCTGTTTTGGATTTTTCATGCACACAATCATATCATCTCCAAAGCATAACAGTTTTTACCTCTTTCCATCTCCAGCCTTTACCTCACTAACCCTGTACATACTCTTCAGGTCAGAGCCTGTTTGTCGTTTCCACAGAGCGGTCTTCTCTGACCCTCCTGTATAATTCTGTGCTTCTCACTGTTTTCTCACTGCACCTGTTCTTTGGTATTAAATATAATCTGGCTTGTTTCAGTGATGTCCCACTCTTTTAGTAACACCTTGAAGGAAGGAACTGTATCTGTGTCACTCATTGATACACACCCAAGCCCAGGACAGTGCCTGGCACATTGTGGATACAGAAATATATTTCTTGAATAAATGAACAGAGGGGTTTGTTGAAACAAATTTTGAGATCTGCTGCTAAATTCACTTCAAAAACTCTGGTTAGTTCTTTGATTTGAATCTCATTATATTTTTAGTTAATTTTGAGGAGCTATAATAAAAGGAGAAATCCAAGAGCTATAGTTATGATGAAATTATATGCATGTTAACAGCATAGGGTTAAAATAAAAAGGACACACGTGGGAAGGATTAGGAGGAAAACTGGTATAAGCCCAGCATCTCACTAACAGTGCACAGGACTAAGAAACTTCTTTTAGCATTGGACCAACCAGACAAAAACTTGGAGAAGCAATTAAGTTTTTGATGTTACAGACACAGGGATGTTTACATTCTCCACGTAGGAAGTCATATCCTTTTCTTTACCCAAACTACATTTACAATAATTGGTCAGGAGCCATGGAACAAAAGAGACCCATTACAATTCCAAAGAATTGTAAATACACATAAAGCGTTCTCTGCTTTTACGATAATACATTTGGAATCTGGAAATAAAGAGATGTAAGAAAAAGAATGCTCTTATGATTGGAAACTAAACTGTAATTCGTGGTAATTATAAAGTACTTAGAAATTTATACCCCTGGCATCCAGAAGGATGCCCGATGCATAGTTGGTGCTCAGTGAATCTATGTTGGATGGATAAACAGTAATGTTCTCATTAGATAGGAAACCCTATAGGATGTAGCAAAGTCATTTCTTGCAGTAGATTTGGTGCTAGTGCATGTATTAGACTCAAGAAAAAAGAGTTGTAAGTAAATATTGTGGGTTAGATACCTACATTTTCCTCTCTTCCGTCCGTACATTCCCCCAAGCCTCATTGGTACTGATTCTGGAGGTTCAGGTCAAACAGTGAGATGACATTTTACACCCAGAAGACCGGAAGTACTTGATAAGGCTAAGTGTGGGTGCGGACATGGTGAGGGGACAGTATTTTTGGGTGTGAGCCCCTACAGCCACCTGCAGAGCAGTGTGACGATTTCTAGGGACTGTGGACGGGCATTACCCCTGGCGTCCCCTCTCTGGGCGCTTGTAGCCTAAGATGTGCACAGTGTTTCTGGCTGCAGCCTTGTTTGTAGCAATAAATCTGGAAAACAATCTAAATGTCCATTGACAGCAGAACTAATACAGACAGCAGAATTGACAGCAGAATTACTACGGGCCATTGGTGCACTTATGATATAGATTACTCTACAGAAATAACAATGATTGAACCCAATCAACAGTGTATTAATTTGACAGATCATAAAAGCAATAAATTGAATAAAAAAGCAAGTTGTAGAATGAAAGTAGAGTTTGTCATTTGTATGTTCTTTAAAAAAAACCACACAAACTCTATATTGTTTGCAGGTTTATGGCTATCTGTAGTTAAGACAGTAAGACATGAACAGAAGGATAAACATAAAATTCCTATTTGTTGCTGCCTATGGGAAGACAGCGAAAGGAATGGGACCAGGGAGCATTACAGAGGGGATTTTATTATATCTGTATTTTGTCTCATACTGGATTTTCTAGAGTAGCAGGAAATCAGAGAGGGAGAACGGGAGAGAGGGGGGATCTGCAGGACTTCTGTGGGGACTGCTCCTGGGGTCATGACCATGGCCAAGGGAGAAGTGAGCTGTGATGTGAGCCCAGCAAAGACCCAGATGCCTCCTGGGGCATCGTTGGAACTGGGACACCCTTCAGAGTTGCCCTGAGTATGGTCTTCTTATCCCCTCATCATCAGCTATTGGCTGTGGGCTTTCCCAGGAAGGAGGTGCGACCCAGGGACTGGGCAATTCTCTTCAGGTGAGGCAACGTCCCCCCCCCGCCGCCCTGAGCTGAGAGCTGAGAGTGGTCTTCGAGCAGTTCTGCTATCAATCCTGGATTCCTGAAAGGGTATTGTCCTAAAACAAGAAACAAAGAAGAAACAGGGAATATTCTAAAATTGTGGGTGGCAGTTCATGGATATTTTTGCTGTATTATTTTTCATAACTTTTATGTATTTTTAAAGATTTACAAATATTTACAAAAAGGGGGGACTGCATGATGGTCGCAGAGAACAAACTTTGGCCCCCCAGGGAGACAGCCTGTGCCTGGCAGGGGTTCTACTGTGCAGTCTTTGGTCTGGGGGAGATTCTGAGTTTCCGAATTGTGGGGCAGTGACCTTCCAGCCATTCCATGGGGGTCGGGGGTGAAGTCTGCTCCTGTTGTGAGGAAAAGTTGGGCGAACTTTTCTTGTAGGACATCTTCCCATAGGAGAGCCAGGAAACTCCCCAGCCTGACTTTTCCTGTCCTTCTGGGCACTCATCGCTTTGTCCTTAAGATTATTTCAGGAGGAATCGAAGGGTGGGTTGAATCTGCGGCTTCTCTCCAGATGCCCTCTTAAACCCAAAGACTAAGAAATTCAGCTTAGTGAGCACAGCTCCCACGGCAGGCAAGTCCTCTGTCCCTCATGAAGCTCAAAGGCCACATGGAGTGGGCCTTCTCGTATGGGATGAGAATTTTTCTAAAAGGCTCTTACTGCTTCCAGCAGCCCACTTTTCATCATACCCCCAAGCCTGTGTCCATTTAGGACCACACAAAACTCCTTTGGCAGATCTTTAGAAGCATTCACACATTCTTCTCTTCTTTCTTTGTTTGATTTCATTTATTTTTGATAAATTAATTAAAGATTCAGGACTCAAAGGATTCGAAGGGCTATCCAGTGAAATGTCCCCAACCCCCTCTCCCAGTCGGTTTCTTTTGTAAACTTTCTGGAGGTCATCGAACGCCACACGAACAAACTTGACCTTCACCCCTTGGGAAGTAGGAGCTGGGGGGCATATTTGTGCTGGGGAGAACCATTGAGTATGCTTGGGGTGAGAAGGTTGGGGAGTGTGAAGGTGGGTTGGATGGAAGGGGCAGGAAGCTGTGACATCATGTGTCAGACTCGTCTGCGGTCTGAGCGAGGGTGATCAGGGAGGCCCTTGTCCTTGGACCCCAGGGGTCCGCCAGGTGGAGATGCGTGTGCAGAACCTGGCATGGTGATGGGTATGTGCTAATGTTGGTGTCACTCTCTTGTCTTCACACACACGCTGTGCTGGATTTGGAACTGCTTTGCTCTTGCACCACCATTCAAAAAATGTATCTGCAGAAGCCCATTTCTGGGGCGCCTGGGTGGCTCAGTCGTTGAGCATCTGCCTTCAGCTTCATGATCCCAGGGTCCTGGGCTCCCTGCTGGGGGGCGGGTAGAGCCTGTTCTCCCTCTCCCACTCCCCCTGCTTGTGTTCCCTCTCTTGCTGTGTCTCTCAATGTCAAATAAATAAATAAAATCTTTAAAAAAAAAAGAAAAGCCCATTTCTCAGGGTACCGTTCAAGCTCTCTGACTTTCCTGAGATGCTATGAAGCCAATGAGATCTGTGGGTTCTTCTGGGAAAACCTGGGGTATAAATTGCCGAGTAAATCCCATTTAATTATAGAAGCGAAATACAGCACCATTAGAACGAATTGATGGGGCGCATTCATTATAAATGAGGTCGTTCACTGGCTGATAGGGAGGAAAACATCCTTTCTTTTAGCTTTCACCAGCACTGCAGTGAAATAACCAGCTGTGTACTTGCTTGTTTACTGTCCAGCGCCTTTGCCAGGCTGGAAACTCCGTGAGAGCAGGGCCCCGGGCTTGTCCTAGTCAATGTTTCATTGCATGACCCAGCAGAGCGCCGAAATGTCGGGGCACGTGAAACAACAGATAGACGGAATGTGGGTAAGAACACGAGGACCCCTGAGATAGGATGAGCGTGTGCATGTGTGAGAGTGTATGTGCGTCTACGTGTTCACACGCGCGTGGGCATGGGGCGGGGTGGAGGGACTCGGAAACAGTCATGTCCAAGACGTGAATCACCTTAAAGGAAGCCGGAAGCTCCCAACCAACCCTTTAAAATAAGATATAAAATCCATGTGAACGTGTTTCACTGGGCCAAGGAGAATAGAGAGCTTATTTATCTCCGAGAAGACATGGCCAACAGTGGATGATTTAAATTTCCATGAAAATATTACCCGGGAGGAGGATGATACAGCCTTTTCACTGCTGCTGATGACAGAATAAAAAGAAATGTCTGCAGGCGGCTGAGAGGAGGCAGCGTCTGAGAGGGAGGGCCGGGGGGCGGCTGGGGCTCCCGTGGGGCGCGGGGCATGGCAGGTGCCGGCAAGCCCTCTCTGCAGGCAGATTTGCTCTTTCATGGTCGAGCACGAACGTTCCTGGAGACAAGGGGGCGGAAGAGGCCAGCGTTCTTCCAGAATGAAGCTGAGTTCTGTGACTTGTCCATGTTTTGTACACATTCTGGGCCAAGTTGGGGGGAAATGGCAGTGGGAAGAATTTGGGGACATGACAGGAGGAACAGTGCCAGGCCATGTTCAGGGAGGACTAGGGGACTCGGGGGTAAAAGAGTGTTTCCCCGCCGTTTGCCCTGTAGACAGACCTTGGTCACACCTCATTATGCCTGTAGACGTATTCACCAGGTGTTTGTCCCCAAGTCTCTCCATGCTCTCCAGAGAAGCAGCCAGTCTTGGGGGGGCACACCCTTGCCGGGGCATGAGCACTATGGGCCACACTGTGGCCTGGTGAAGATGAGGGACCCCCACCACGATGTCCACCTGCTGTGAGGCCCAGGAGCCTTGTGGCTCTTGCCTTGGGGCCAGGATAAAACTGTGGTGGTTGTTGCTGGAGAGACTGGCAAGGGTAGGGGAGCCCCAGCTTGAGCTGCACCTGCCACGCTCTGAAGTGGGGGGACGCAAGCAGGGCTGTGTGGGGCGCCAGGTCCCTGGAGGGAGGTGGCTGTTCCTCAGAAGCCCCTCTTGGCCTCTGGCTGGCTGGCCTCCCTCTGGAACAGAGAGCCAGCTCTTGCGCCTACTCATTCATCATGGGGTCATTCACTCTGTCATCCGTCCCTCTCTCTGTCCTCTCACTGCTGGCCTGGTGCCAGCCCTGGGGTTCCAGCCCACTCGTATGGGCCTGTAGGTTCTCCAGGGGCCATGGTCTTGGCCACCACTGCAAGCAGGTGCCACGCTGAGCTGCCCCATCTACAGGTCATGAGCTCCTTAAAATGCTGTTTCTTTCTTTCTTCCTTTCGCTTCTGCTCATCAGGCTGTGTCTCAGGCTGCTGTCAGGGATCTGAGCTGAGCTCCAGGCAATGCCTTGTCCTCTCACTGCCTCAGTCCCTTTCATCCTGACACTCGGGGCTGGTCGTAGGCACCGGGGACCAATTTCTGCCCATCACCTGCGTGTCAGCCGAGTGTGGGCTGCTGGCGCCAGGGAGCCCTTCGAACCAGCTTGTTTGCTGTGATTGCTGTCACCTCCGTGGGCACAGGGCCCTCATTTGTAACTTCTTTGTGTGTGCATTTGCTTTATTCTTTGAAGGCAGTGAAGACACTTGGAACACCTAAATAAAGGGCTATCGCGTTTTGGTTTTAACATTCCCATTTATTCTCAATGGGAAAACATGACTCGTAGCCAAGGGAACGTAGATTGGAGGGGACCCTCCGGGGCTCCAGACCCATGCCATCCCAGGGTTCAGCACATTTCATCACGAATCCCATTTTATTATTTCAGAAAAAGCCTTCCTCTGTTGTTCAGTGAGTCCTACCATAGCCCCTCATTTCTTTCCCTTTTGAAATCATGAAGATATAAAACTGCATCTCCCCATGATACACACGTCTTAGAGCAGTGTAGAAGTACTGTTAGCATCCCTCTGCAAACTCGACCCAGAATAGAAGACGAACTATCTCTTCTACTTAAACATTTCATACTTATTTGCCATGATTTACGACACTTTCTGGCATGGCAGACAAAAAACGGTCTTCTAGAGGCAAAAATCCAGCAACTCAGGAGTGTCTGGTCCATCAGCAAACTGGTTTGAGGTGGGAGCTGCCCCTTACCCCTCCTGTCCCCAGGCCCTGGCTCCCCCCTTCCTGCCCTACGGCCTCTCCCCTATCCATGGGCCAGTCCTCTCTGGATCCACCTTCCCCCAGAAGGAAGAATGTCTGTGCACCTGTGTGAGCCCGTGTAGACCCGTAGACATCCCTTTTGTTATTACAGACCATCCATACACATCTTCCCTGAGTGTCTGGTGATTTTCTTAACTGTTGACTTATCTGTAAGTATTTACTTCCAATTTCTACTATTACAGAGCCAGGGCACTGACGACTTTGCTTTTTTTTTTTTTTTTGGCTTTAGCCCAGATGTTCAAAAATGGGCTTTCGCCATTAGGTTAAAAGTTAGGATCACTTTGAAGGCATTTGATGAGTATCTTCAAATTGATTTCCAAATGGGTTGTGGGAAGTTTTATACGTGACATCCATGGATGGGAGGGCCAGTTTTGTGCCCACGGTGTTCATGGCACTGGCTCTCATGGCCCCCAGAGCCAGTGTCTCCCCGACCCATCTTTACGGGGTTACCCTGGAAGCTTGAGCCTGGTCGTGGTGGGGGTATTTATACCGTGCGAATCAGCCCAGCCAGACACCAGGCTATCCCCCGCCCCTCTGCCCACACAACCCAGAACTGGGTGTTAAACTTCTGCCCCCATATCACTGCGGTTGATAATTGAACAAAGAAACAACACAAAACCAGTTTGGAAAGGTTTAATCAATGGACACCGTCTCTCCCTGGAAGCCGAGTCGGGAGAGGGGAGCCAGGCGGCTCTACCAGGCCCTGTCTGCTTCCCGTGGGCCCCTCGTCCTCGGTGCCGCGTGGATGGTGCTCAGCAGCCCCGGCCAGAGTGTAAGCGTCTGCTGTCCTGTGGCCTTTCGGCCTCTTGGGAGACTGGCTGCCCGTCAGCCTGTGTCCCCTGTGGCCCCAGCACGAGGCCTGGCATCCTGTGGTGAAGGCACCAGCCGGCTTGTGATGGGGAAGCCCTGCAGACCCTCCTAGGCAGCCTCCTGCCCCCATCGCTGGGAGGGAGGTCAGGGTCCCTTCCGCTGCAGCGCCCGCAGGAGGACACGGGGTGGTGGCCCTGCCTGCACGCTGCGGGCTGCGTTTCACTCCGACAGCCTCCAGTCTCATCCCTGCGAAGGCTGACGCTCCAGATGGTGCGGCTCTCCCTCGGAGTGGAGGAGGGCACTCCCTGCCTCTGGAGAGCTGCTCCAGCCGCTCCGGCCCCCCAGCCCAGCGACCTGTTCCTTTCCTCCCCCTGCGAAGTTACTGACCGGTCAAGGCCGCCCAGGTGCCCGGGGCTCTCTCTGCCTGCGGCCCCGCTCCATGCACGGTCCTGCGGCCCGTCCTGAGCACGGTCCTGCCGCAGCCCCCGTGCACACCAAAGCAGAGATGGACACAGCAAACTGGAGTGTGCCTGTAATTACAGCGGGAATACGGATGTTTCTATGAAGAGTAATGCGTGCTTAATGAAAAAGTCTCAAAAAGTAAGGAAAATGGGAGGACAAAAATGAGTGTGAGCACCAGTCAGAGAGAAACAGTGGCAACATTTCCATGTGTTCCCTTCCTTTTCCATGTGCATTTTCTAGATAATTTCATTCTGATTTTTGGCAACATATCAAAAGCATCGCCATGGGTCGCTATCACGTTAACGCTGAGCCAGACTGAATCACAGGACACGTTCCAGTTGATTAACCATCGTGCTACTGTCGCAAGTTTATGTTGGCCCTGCTTTTCTGGAGTTGGCTTTGCTAACAGAGAGTGAAAGCTCAGGGGTCTTTCCACCTTTCTGCTCTTCTGTCCCCCACCCTCACCCCTATGTGTGGGAATCAAGGGCAGACCCTGCTACCCCAGCAGAGCGTGGGTCACTTCTATGATGTAAGGTCACACTCAGAGGACGCCGCTTGGGGTCCTGGTGCATGTGTGGTTTGCCCTGTCTGGGACCCCATGCTTATACCCATGCGGTACGGCCCGCAGGCTCTGTGCCCGCTGGGTGCGAATCCACACATCTCTTCCCGTCTCTCACCTGCTGGTGTAGGAGGTGTGTCCTTTCCCGCTTGGAGACAGGTCGAGTCAAGACCAGCTCTGCTCCAACCCACAGGTCAAGGGAGTTTTCTCTTTCTCTTTCCTCCCTCACGGCTCAGCATGGAGAGACCCTGGGCTCGAGGACATAAGGCCAGGTCTTTCCGTTCTGCTCCAGATTCCCAGTCCATGTATAATGCTGTAGGTATGGCTTGAAATCATATTCTAAATGAACGTGTTTCCAATAGCTGACCGCTTGCTTCTGCATCTCACCGTAAGTGCTTCTCTGCCCAGGCACCTGTATTGAGTTATGTTACACCACCCTGAATCACACGAAGACCATTGGAGGATCTTTTCATGGGATTAAGCTTGGTTGGGGGCCTATATGATACATTCAATTTTGGTAATTTTACAATGATTTTAGAATTACACAGGGCAGTGTTTGTGCTCAGAATTTTCTTTGTTGTTACTGTGTTTTTCTTCCACTCCTTAGAATAATTTTGAGGCAAAGAACCCCCCCCCACACACAAAAAAACCCATGTTGAGATTTTGCCTGAAATTGGCCTCAGTTGATCTGACCTGGTCCTGTTTGCGTGCACGCTGCCTGGGTTTGAGCCCCACATTTGCCAGCTTCCGGGACATGAATGCAGGCAGGTGCCTGGCCCCCCTGCAACTCTGACTCCTTGCACTTAAAAGGGAAAAGGTACCTACTTAACAGGCTTTGTTAGAAGCATGATCTATTTGCGTCTTTTCTAAGAAATCCTTGACCACCACAGGATGGCAAAGATGTTCTCCTGTGCTTTTTTCTAGAAGTTTTAGGACATGAGTTTTTACTTTATAGGTGCTGTGAGCACTTGCAAGCTAATTTTGGTGCATGATGTGACTTTTTACCCCTATAATGACAAGCAATTTTTCCAGTGCCATTTGTTGAAAATACAGTCCTTTCTCTATTGAATTGCATGGGCACCTTTGTCAAAAATCAATGGAAGATATATGCGCAGGTCCATCTCTGTGCTCTCTATTCTGTTCCATTGATCTATATACCTATCCTTCTGTCAACACTACACCGTTTTGACTCCTGTAGGTTTATGGTAAGTCTTGAAATCGATAGTATAAGTGCGGCCATAGGGATGTGGCTCGGGGGTCTCCAGCCATGGGAAAGTGATCGACCGAGGGTCCCAGCTGTGCTCTGAAACCCACACTGCTCCTACCACGTGCTCCCAGATGATGCTGGGTGACTCAGAAACACAGAGGTAGGCTCTCTACTGGAGGGCCTAGGATGCGTCTCAAGGATCCCCCCAGGCCTTGCACAACTTCTGAGACATCACAGCAGCCTCAGGTGGTTCCATCAGCCGTCCTTCCTTCTGCTTCCCCTGGGTCCTTCTTGTTCCACATCCAGTTGTCCCCCAGCTCGGCTTCCAAATTTCCCATCGTCTGCCTCCCTGTTCTCCCTCCCATGGGCATTTCCCCCAATAACATGCTTGCACTGACTTCTCAGAGCCCGTGGACAAACACAGTCAACTGTCAAATTAGTTTAACTTTTTATAAATGTTATTTTAATCCTTTGTGTCTTCATACACATTTCTGAGTCATCTTACAAATTTCTACAATAAAAACTTGATGGAATTTTGACTAAGGTTGGGCTGAATAGAAAAACCAATTAAGGAGAATTAGTATCTTTCCTTGAGTGAATCTACCGATTGATTAATACCTTATGTCTCTCTATTTCTTTACGAGTTAATGTCTTTAGGGAAAGTTTTGTAGTATTCAGTGTATGAGTCTTACACATATTTTATTTAATTTACCCTTAATTACTTCATATTTGTGCATGCTATTATAAATTAAATTGTAAATTAAATTTTTACTTCATTTCCAATTGTTTGTTGCCAGTATACAGAAATACAATGGTTTTTCTATACTAACCTTGTTTTAAAGAGCAGTGCTAAATTCACTTACTTCCAGTAGCTATTAGATACATTCCTTAGTGTTTTCCACTCATACAATGAAGTCATCTGTGAAAAAAACACAGCTTCAGTTCTTCTTTTCCAATCTGCACACCTTTTATTTTGTTTTCTTGACTTGTGGCATCAGTTATGTTAACCCTAACCCTAACCCTAAATTTAACCCTAGCCCTAACCCTATAACCCTGTAACCCTAACTCCATAACCCTATAATCCTAACCCTAATCCTATAACCCTAACATCGGTCTTTCCAGGATGATGTTAGCTGTGGGTTTTGCACAGGTTGTTCTTAACTGAGTGAACTTTCTTTCTTTCCCCAGTTTGCTGAGATTTTTTAAAATTGTGAATGGCTTTGTTTCATCAAGTAGTCTTTTCTGCATCTATTGAGATAATCATGTATGGTTTTCCCTTTCATTTTTTAATATGGTACATTTTATAATTTGCAAAAAGTAATCTTGCATTGCTGGGACAAACACTAATTGGCATGTGTTATCCTTGTTACATATTGTTGGATTCAGTTTGCTAATGTTTTATTAAGAGTTTTCATGTGCCTGGTTCCGAGGGCTACTTGCTGGTGCTCCCTTTGCAGTGTCTCTGGCTCTGTTGTCAGAGGGAAAGCGATCTCATCAAACCCACTGAGCAGTATGTCCTCCTCCTCCTGTTTTCTGAAAGAGTTTCTGCAGGGTTGGGGTTATTTTTTCTTTAATGTTTCATAGAATCTGGCAGTGATGCGTTCTTGGTGTGGAGTTCCCTTTGTAGGTAGGTTTTTCATTTTCTTGGTAGATGCAGGCAGAAATTCAAATGTTTTGTGACTTCCTGGGTCACTATGGGTCACTTTTGTCTCTTCTGGTGCTGGTTTTGGTCTTAGGTCAGAGGTATCTTTCAGTCTAAGGTGTCAGGTTTATTGGAATAACCTAATTACCATTTTAGTATCTGTAGAGCTCGTGACAGTCCCCCCTGTTGTTCCTGATTCCTGTAATTGGATTCCGATTTACTTGTGCAGATTGTTCAACTTTGTAGATCTTTGCAAAGAACCAACTGTCCTTTCCTTGATCTATTCATTTTCACTCTTTATTATTAAATTCCTCTACACGTTTGTCAGACTCATCGATGTCTATTTATCTGTAGACAGCATAACCAGTGCTTCCTCTCGGACACCAATCTGCTACTGAGTCCTGAGAATGGCTTTTAGGACCTGCTGCTGGCCTTGCTAGTGCTGGAAAAGAAGCTCCACTTCTTGGTTGAGACTTGCTGTCTCCTGTTAGTAAGACCCCCTTCCCTTTTCCCCTTTAATTGTCTTTGCAAGAGCTGCTCTGAAGCCCTTGCTTGCCTAATCCAATACTGGGGCCACCTGTGGTCGGTTCCCAGTGGCTGACTTTCTTTGCGTGGACAGATTACACATTTCTGTTTATTTGTGTGTCTACTAATTTGGGTTTAGAAGCTAGACATTGTAGGTAGTATGATACAGTGATTCTGGAGTCTGCTGTGTTCTTTTTATTTATTTATTTATTTATTTATTTATTTACTTATTTGAGACAGAGAGAATGAGAGAGACAGAGAGCACACGAGAGGGCGGAGGGTCAGAGGGAGAAGCAGACTCCCTGCCGAGCAGGGAGCCCAATGCGGGACTCGATCCCAGGACTCCAGGATCATGACCTGAGCCGAAGGCAGTCGCTTAACCGACTGAGCCACCCAGGCGCCCCTCTGCTGTGTTCTGAGTGTTTATTTTTCTTGTTCTCACATGTAGTTCAGTTGTGTGGCCTCAAATAGCAAACTTTGCTTTCTGTGTTTTATGCAGCTACTGAAATCTCTATTCTGTTTTGTGTATTCCAGGTGCGATTATGTAGCCTACTTTTGTACATCGAACTTGCTGGTAATTATATTTCCTTGTAATCTTTTAAAGCCAATTCTTCACAATCTTAACGTATTTGGACAATTAGCCTGTGCTGTGATAGTTTAGCAGCCCATCAAAGATTTGGCCTGAGATTATATTCAGGCTTGGGGGCTCAGCTTCTGCAAAGTTTCCTTGCTCCTAGGGGGTCCCCCCCCAGCTTCCAGCAACTCTGCAGTCTGAGGCTCTGTCCTCTGACATGGCAAGCCCAGGAGGTGTTATCTTTCTGCCCCTTGAATTGCGCATTTGGGGAACACACTGAGTTAGTTAGCAAAGCAGCAAACACACGAGCACATTGGTACAGCTCTGATTTCACGAATGATCCCTCCTCGTCTCTGCAGCATGTCTGTTGAGTCCTTTGCAGTATTCTGGCTGTGCAGAGTTTTCTGGCAGCCAGTGATCTGGGTGTGGGTCATATTTATTCTGTGTCTCACTCCTGCAGTGCTCTGACTTGCAGGATTTCCCTTGGAAATTCCAGCCACTCTTCCATGCTGACTTGTGTCTCCTGCACCTCAAGGTGGCCAGGCTGCCACTGCTGTGGCCATAGCCATGCTGCTGGAAAGCTCCTTGGGCCCCAAATGCCACAAACTCATATTCTCACTTTTCTCGGTTGCTTTTTTTGGTTTGTTTTTAAGAACATGAACCCTTCCCTGACTTTTGTCCATTCCTTTCTGCTTTCTCAATGTCTTTAAGTTCTTGTTCTCAGTATTTCATCTAGGTTTTATAATTTCATTTGTGGGAGAGTTTACAAAAACATTTCACTATGCTGCAGATTTTACCTCCCTCTGATTGAAAAGAATCCTCTGCCTTTAAAGTAAATATACTTTGTTTTTTTTCTGTTTCATGATTTAGTACATAGGCCTCCTGTTCCTTCTGAAAGAATTTAAGTAATTATGGTAAGAGCGAATGTACTGGTTTTTCCTTATCCTTACTAGAACACTTTTAGTCTTTCATTGTTAATTATGATTCTGTATGTAGTAGAAGTATCTGAATATGCCTAGTTTTCAAAAAAATTTTTTTTTGGTAAATCAGAAATGGGCATCCAATTGTATCCAATGCATTGTGAGCATTGATTTTTATTTTTATATGTACATTATTTGACTTACTGTTTTTATTAGTAGATTAAAAACATGTGAGCCCGATCTGCTTTGTAACTTGAGTTTTGCACTGTTGTTATAGTTTACAGTTCCTTGATTGTTCTTGAGAGTGAATGTTTTTCTTTTTCTTTTTTCTTTTTTTTTAAAGATTTTATTTATTTATTTGACAGAGAGAGACACAGCTTGGGAAAGGGAACACAAGCAGGAGGAGTGGGAGAGGGAGAAGCAGGCTTCCCGCAGAGCAGGGAGCCCGATGCGGGGCTTGATCCCAGGACTCTGGGATCATGACCTGAGCTGAAGGCAGACGCTTAACGACTGAGCCACCCAGGCGCCCCAAGAGTGAATGTTTTTCATATGTGCAGGAGCTGTGCAAAATTCCTCTTTTGTGAGTTGATTTTGCAGAGGTTCCTATTTCACAGTAATATTTTTCTGTGGATTTGCTGTAACTTTTATGCATTAGGGTTGCAAACCTTTGCCATACATGCATCAGGATCTTCCCCAAGGCTTCCTTACTTCCTAATTTTGTTTATGGTGCTTGTAGAGTTCTATATTTTTATGTAGTCAAATATAACATTTTTTTTCTTTCATCTGGTATTACATTTAAAATGACCTTTCGCCTACACACTAGGGTCATCTGCATTGTCTTTCAATGTGATTCTGGCTTACTCTGCATTTACTTTTCAGTTCACCAGAGATGTATTTTGAACTGAAGTTTGGAAAAGCAAGATCTAAATACTATTTCCACCCAGTTTCCCATTTTCCTCACGTCATTTTTTTCAGATGTCATCTTTTCCCCACTTTGAAATCTCAATGTTATATTTTAAGTAGCTGCCTGTACTTGGACTTGTTTCTAAGCTATTTTTATTGTGATCCTCTGCCTTCATGTGTCTGTGTGACCTTTGTGTTATTCTAATGAATATACCAGCAATGTGTGTTTTATATTTTATAGGGTAAGCATCTTTATTACTCTATTTTATCTTTTTTCCCCTCTAATTTCTTATACATATTCCTTTACAAAATAATTTTAGAAACATTTTGTCAAGTCCAACTACCTATTTGTGGTTTCTATTAAGATTACATGACAACTGTTGAGTAAATGGGGGGAACTATGACATCCTTACAAGTATTGGAAGGTCTCGTATGGAAACATGGCACAACTTCATTTGTTTAAGTTTTATGACTTTCATAATCTGTACAGTTTTCTTTCTGCAGATCTTACCACTTTGGGATATTTTTGTCCCTAGTTTTGTTGCTATCATAAATGGGGTCTTTTGTATTTTTACATTACACTTGGTTGTTATTGGCTATCATAAAGTTACCAGGTTTGGTGTCTACTAAAATTATAAACATTAAAACACTTTGTTCTAATACGTTTTGATTTGATTTCTAAGTCAGATGAACTATACAAATTTACAATAAAAATTCTTTGTTATACTATGCCCTATTTTTAAGATTTGCATTGACTTCAGAAATAATATCTGAGAATTTTTGCTTTAACAGGAAGGGCTAATAATTTGAGATAAATCTTTTTTATTTTATTTTAAAATACTCTTAAATATTCTTCTACCCTTATTTTATTAATAATTTATAAAAATCAAGAACTAATGCTGAATTTGGCCAAATGGATTTTAAACATTTATTACAATAATCATGTAGTTTGTTTTTATTGGAAATACCTTGGTAAATTATATTAATAAATGTACTAATTTTGTCTAGAATTATACATATTTGGTCTTTTTCTGTTATTTTAGATATATTGATAGATTGGACAGATTTGCAACTCACTCGGAATTTTCAAATATTTATCCATAGCTAAGATTATTGTATAGTTTTATTATTGTGCTTCTAAAAAGATTTTTGGCCCCAGAGTTATGTGCAATGAACTGGGAAGTTTTCCACATTTCTATGTGCTGAAATAATTTAAATAGCATAAGAATGATCTCTTTTTGAGTTTTGAGATAACCTACTCATACAAATGCCTGGCCCTGACATATTTTATGAAGTTAGTTCTTGGGCAACTTTAGACATTTCATCTTTTAAATTAATTTCTAACTATGAGCCATATATGGATAACTTTTGTTATATATAAATCTTTACAAATACAGATAAAGCAAAAGCCTCTTTTAATAATTCCCATGCTGCTCTTCCTGTCCCCATCATCTGGGTGTGGATCCTTCCATATTTTCTTCTGTGTATTTAAAGGCATATAAAGCACTCATGGACATATACACTTTCCCTCTCTACTTTATTTTCAGAGAAATTCAATAATTCCGAATGTATAACTTATCTGTTTCTTTTAATAATCTTAGAAATCTTTGCTGTGAACATTATGTGGCAGCTCCATCTCCTTCTGTATTTTACTACTGCCTTTGGTGTTATCTCATGCAGTTATTGTCTGTTTATGTTTTCTGGCATTTCCTTAAACGAGTTTGGAAATACTTGTTTTCCTAAGATATCTTCTATTTCATCAAGATTTACTTCCTTCTTTTCTCCCTCCACTTACTAAATAGTACATTCATTCATTCAACAAATATCTACTGAATGCTTGCTGTGTGCCTGGCACTTTTCTAGAGGCTTAACATATATTTGTGGATGGAACAGACGCAAATCCTTGACCTCATGCTGCTATTTATGATGCATATTTTATTTATTTATTTTTTTTTAAAGAAGATTTATTTATTTTAGAGAGAGGGAGCAGGGGGTGGGGCAGAGGGAGAGGGAGAGAATTCTCAAGCAGACTCCCCACTGAGCAAAGAACCTGAGCGGGACTTGATCTCACAACCCTGAGATCATGACCTGAGCAAAAGGAAATCAAGTGTTGGGCACTTCACCAACTGAGCCACCAAGGCACCCCTGTGATGCATGTTTTAAAATTACAGGTTTGGATTTACTAGAATTATAAACATTAAAATAATTACTGCAACTTTTATAGGGTATTTTCTTACGATTATCCACTTCTGTGAAATTTACTTCCTGTTTGGGATTATCTCTGTTTTTATTCCCTTTTACCCTGCTTGATTAGAATGCATGTTTTTCTAATTCATGTATCTTTCTTTATTATCAGTTTTTGTCATGATGACGAGGAGCCCACAAACAAAATTTATGAGATTTACTACTTTAAAGGGACTTATTTCTTCATTTATCTTTTTAACTGTGTTGATTTCTCTTTTCTCTTTAATTTAACTGGTTTCCCCCCTAAATTCTCAGATTAGATGCTTAGTTCATTTACTTTGTTTCTTTGTTGTTTAAAAACAAAGGTGTTTCAGGCATTGTGTGCTCCTGTGAAGAAGCGCTGGCATTGACCATGTTTGTTTCTGATGGTCGGTGGCAAATACATCTGTACTGTCCGGGGTGGTTCACGCTCACCTGCTCTTCTGTCATACTCACAATGGCCCAGGAATCGGTGGAAACCATGGTGAGCCTTCTCCATGTTCTTCCATCGATGAGGAGGCATGTGGCTGAGGACAGGCAGCAAAGACATGGCCCTAGGAGTTGGCCCGTCAGGCACGTGGCATGGGGGGGGACCACGTGGCCTTCTAACTTCAGTCAGGGAGGGCAAGAGAAGAGATGTATTGCCCCCATGAGGAAGAGGAAAAGTCTGAAACCAACGTACTCTTACTCTTTTCTAGTTAAACCATATATCTGGTTAGAATATTTATAGTAGCTTTATCATGAGTCTCACACTTCAGAAATTTTATGTTACGAAATGTGCGTCTCTTTCCCAGTTTTCCATGGTAATTGTTGGACTTTTCTGACATTAATAAAAGCTCTTATTTACCATGCGCTTAGTACATGCCACACAATGTACTGAGGACTCTCTACTTCTTCTGTGCTTGGAACATGTCCTTCACAAGCAACTCTGCAATTTGATGGTGTAGACGGAGACCTGCAGGTGGTGAGCTCGCAGGATGCAGGGATAATCAGCAGTGTGTCTCTACTTGAACTCCGGGGGCTGCCACTACAAAGCCTGCACTTTTCACCACTTAGTTTTTAGAGCACATAGACATTTTATTTTAGTTTCTATTTTACTTCGGCTGCTCTCTTTCTCCCTTTTATCAACAGTCGAGGGAGAAATTCTCCAGCTGGTCATCTAATTCGCAGATGAGATTTTCTCCTGTTCCATTCTGTTCTCTCCCTCCATTGTCCTCTTAAAAATTCAGCAGTCTTGTTTTTTTCAACTGAAAGCAGTATTGCTGATTGCAGAGTGTGCTGTCATCTGAAATTTCATTTAAAAAATTAAAATAGGGAAATAAAAAGTTTTCTTTTGGATAGATATTGCAGTAAGTTCCCTATATAGGAGGACATTTCTGACTACACAGATTATTGCTTTTCTTTTAACTACTACATCATTGTGCAGATTTCTCGTTGTTCATATGGTTATTGGATTTGAGTCAGGTTCTTGCACAGCTTCTCTGGGATTCTGATTCATGTCTTTCAGAATGAGGGAAAAGCTGGCTTTGCTCTTATTTTAGTTTGCCAAATCGAGGGTCAGTTTGTTGAGGGGAGGGCAGGGCCACTGTGGGCAGCAATGAGCCTCATAGTGGTTTGGATGCTTTCTGCTGGTTTGTTGTTTCTCCATATTGAGTCTGCTGCCCTCAGATGCCTCAGCCACCAGCTCCCCCTGAATAACAGGGACAACCTTTCTCTTAGGACCTGCCCAGGGTACCTGTTCTCATGGCATTCACCTCACCGCTAGGGAAGAGTCCGCACTCAAGTGGGCTGTTTTTACCCATGTACTGTGTGCCAATATTCAGAAATATGCAATTTCTGTGTCTGTGACCCTGAGATTGGCCCCACTCTGCCTGGTTTGTGTGTCAGGATTGGCAATGGCCCCAAAGATATGGGGGCCACTTGGGGACTGTGCACGACGCA
Organism: Mirounga leonina; assembly: GCF_011800145.1. NCBI lineage: Eukaryota > Metazoa > Chordata > Mammalia > Carnivora > Phocidae > Mirounga > Mirounga leonina. The sequence continues at coordinate 51,875,040 of NW_023270265.1, forward strand.
TGCATGCTCCTACAGTCAGAGGATGCTCGAAAGGTTCCACACATCGCCCACGCCAACCTTCTCCATGGCCACGTTTGAAGTCCCTTTGTCACATGGCGTGGGCCACCGTGCCACCGGGACTGAGCCCACATGTCACATGAAGGGCTCCATTGTGATTCTGGCATTTTCTCGTCCCAGGAGAGGGTCCAGGTAAACGTGTCTCCCACCATTTCCTGTTCGTCTGGTCCCCAACCACTCATTCTCCTCATTCCAGGCCAAGACTACCCAAAAGCTTGTGAGGAGGGGGCAGCAGGCTCATTCTAAATGGCTCCCGAGAGCAGGGATTTCAAGACTGAGAGGCAGACTTCATGGGGAAATAGATTTTAATTATTTTGAGGAGAAGATTAAGGGTAGAAAATGCCAGAACCATTCCTGTGAGGTGGCTGACCTTGGCCTCCTCTCACCCCTGGGTGCCGTGCCAAGCTCCCCAAGGGTCTTCTGTGCTCATGCTAGGCCTCAAGCATCGGGATTGGGCTTGGCTCTGTCGCTGCCTCTTCTTGCTGCAGACATCCAGCCACTCCCGTGCTACAGGTGAACTCTCTGCACACCTCATCTTTGTCTGTTCAGGCTGACGGAACAAAATCCATGGACTGGGTGGCTTCGAAGCGTGGCAGAATATACCAGCCCAAAATAGGCCACTCTGCCATAATGCTCATTTTGATCTGAAGACACTTGAGAAACAGCAGGACAAGAAGGACACTGACCCCTCCCTTTTCTTCCTGAAAACAGAAGATAACACTCCCATGTGGAAGATACCCTCCCTGCCCCTGGAGGGAAGGAACACTCTTATCACCAGAGACGCGGAGAGTCGGGGCCGAGAGAAGCATGCACACGCAGACCCCGATCAAAGAGCTCTCACCTCCGAGTCCTCTCACCCTTGTCCCCGTCTCTCCTGTGGCTGCCGCTCTTTGTCCACGGGCACTCAGGCCTGTCTGCTCTCTGAGTCTTCCTTTGCCCGGGCCGCATGCACCTGCTTTCTCCTGTGAGTCTGTCTGAGACCCCGCTGGCTGCTGGTGACCTAAGAGGATGGAGGCAGGGTTTTGCCTCCCCTATAGCTTGAACCACAGGAATTTATTTCTCACAGCCTGGAGGCAGGAAGTCCAATGTCAAGGTGTTGGCAGGTGGGTTCTGTTCTGAGCCTCTTGGCTCCTAGGCAGCTGCCTTCTTGCTGTGTGCTCATGTGGCCTGCCTTCAGGAAGCAGGGAGAGAGTGCCAGCTCTCCGGCATCTTGTCTTTTAAGGACACAAATCCTGTCATGTGAGGGCTCTACCCTCATGACTCATTTAGCATTAATTACATCCACAGGCACCTTATCTCCATTACAGCCTTGCTTTGGGGAGGGGAGAGGTTTGGGAGACGAGCCTTCTGTCCACAGCACAGATGAAGCACACATTTCATTTCTATGTTCATCCCGGGTTTTCTCCTGTCCCAGGTGTGTCTCCAGCTACCCAGGGTCCTCCCACATGGGTGTCCCATGGGCATCTTGAACACACCTGTGCCAGCCTGAACTAGTTCTCCCTACTGCTGCCTTCAACATCCTCCTTCACCTGCAGTCTCAGAGCCTGTTGTCTCCCTCTGCCCACTGCCTGCCCCGGAAGCGCCAGCCTCCCTCTGTTGACTTCCCAGAGCCTCGTGGTCACCTTCTGCTTCCTGGTGGTCAGCTTCTCAGCCTGTCCCTCAGAATCCCCCTCCACCCTACGCTCTGGCTAAGAGACCCTTTCACAGTCTCCAAACAGACCATACTCTCTTTTTGTCTCTAGAATTTAGCATATGACTTTTTCCTCTAGAATAACCCATCAAAAGAGGATTGGAGATTTAAGAGTATAGGGGAAAATCCAGAAAATGAACCTAAAGAGCTAAGGATGCAGAGGGAATTTCAGAGCTCCTTATCAGAAACCAGGATCCCAAGTTTCCAAAACAGTAAGAGACATGATGCATATCACAGCCTCATTTTAACCAAATGGCCCTGTTGGTCAGCTGGTGCTTGGTCCCAGGGCTCCCCCCACCAGCCTCCCTCCTGCTCCTCCACCACCCCAGTGACTGGCTCTCATCCTTCTCCAGCACCGAGCTCAAATATCACTTATGTTCATGCACAGCCCGTGGTTTGCCATCTTGCTCAGCTGTGCACAGCACAGGCAGGGGTGCCCATGGCAGTGATGGGGACCGCTACTGTGGGTTAGTGAATGATGGTGGAAACACTGATGCTCCACCCAGCATGAACTAGTGGTGTTCTCTCTCTTGAAGGCAAGTCACATTGTCACACAGTCACCGTCCGGGTGTAGGGGTATGGACTCCACCAAATTCTAGTAAATAATTAAGGAAGAAAAAAATGACAACCATACACATATTTTCAGAACACAGTAGATAGGAGAACAATTCTCCAGTCATTTTAAGAGCCTAGGATAGCCCTGAGATCAAAACCAGGCAAGGGCATTAAAAGAAAATAAAACTGTAGAACAATATCCCTATGAATCTAGACACAGATGTTCATAACAAAAGATTAGCAAAGCAAATCCAGCATCGTGCGCACACACACACACACATTATACATACATACATACTACACATACACACAATAAATACTACATACCTACGTATGTGATGCATACACATGTGTGCACGCATACATCATGGTCAAGCACAGCATATCCCAAAGATGCAAAGTTAGCATTCGTAAATTAATTAACAATAAGTCACCATATTAACAGGAAAAAGGAAAATTCAGTACTGCAATCATTTCAATAGATGAAAAAATAGCATTTGACGGAATTTAATACCTGTTAATGTTGGGAGTTCTCAGCAAACTCAGAATAGAGAGAAACTTCCTCAGTCTGATAAAAGCCATCTTCAAAAAACACTGTAGCGAATATCACACTTAATGCTGAACAACTCAACGCTCTATCCCAAGATCAGGAACAAGGGAAGGATGTCTGTTGTGGGCACCTTGATTCACCACTGGCCTATCCCATCCCATCCAGGGCACTATGGCAAGAAAAGTAGATGAGAAAATAATAAAGCTCCTCAGTGAACTGACAAACAAAAGAAAGACAAAAGACCAGAAAACAATGGCATGAAAATAATAGCTAAGCCAGCAAACCGGTCTTTCAAGGATGAAGATTAAGTGGATTCCAGGCAAACATCCCCGAAGGCATGCCCCACAGATGCACAGTGAAAGCAGTACTAAAGGGCACTTGTAGTGATATCCGCGTGAGAGAGACGAGCAAGAATGAACAGAGAAGCAGTATATGTGGGAGAATCTAATGAATACTCTCTGTGGGGGAATAATGTGGGCCATCTTCATGGCTGGTTAACATATGACAAAAGCTTATTAGACCCTGGGAGGAGGGCGAGCTCATTCCCCACCTTCCTCTGCTCTGCGCTGTTGGCATCTTGAGGACACCAAGATGGGGCAAAGCATTCTTGAAAACGAGGAACAAGGTAGAAACCCTGCTTTTCCAGATATCAAGACTCCAGTAATTGAGTCCAGGTTGTATTTTGCACAAGGATGGACATATAACAAATGTCACAAAATGGGAGTCCAGCAATAAACAATTTAGTTCCATCATCACTTGATTGATAATAAGGCTGTGCTGCAAAGTTGGCTCTCACTATAAAAGGAGGTAAGGATGGTGTTTACAAAAATGTTTGGCATTAGGCTCATCCTAATTAAAACCACAATGGGATACTGATGCCCAATGGCTAAAATGTAACACTAGAAAATACTTAGTGTTGACAAGGAGAAGCAGTGGAGACTCTAATGTGCTCATGGATATGAATGTTGATGGGAGCAACACTTTGGAAAACCGTTCAGCATATCTGTGTGAGATGAACATGCTCAGGCTCCAGCGATCCCACCCTTTAGTAAATACCCAAAGGAAATTCATGCCCTCATGCATTTGGAGAATATATACGAATAAGAATGCCCAGACCTCTGGTCATTTGCAATAGCTAAAAACTGGGAGCAGGGCAAATGTCGAATTGATGCGTAAACTAAGAAAGTATATCTAGAATGGATAAAGAAGATGTGGTATATATATACAATGGAATATTATGCAGCCATCAAAAGGAATGAGATCTTGCCATTTGCAATGACGTGGATGGAACTGGAGGGTATTATGTTGAGCGAAATAAGTCAAACAGAGAAAGACATGTATCATATGATCTCACTGATATGAGGAATTCTTAATCGCAGGAAACAAACTGAGGCTTGCTGGAGTTGGGGGTGGGTGGGAGGGATGGGGTGACTGGGTGATAGACACTGGGGAGGGTATGTGCTCTGGTAAGTGCTGTGAATTGTGCAAGACTGTTGAATCTCAGATCTGTACCTCTGAAACAAATAATGCAATATATGTTAAGAAAAAAAAAAAAAGAAGAAGAAGAAGAAGGTAGCGGGAGGGGAAGAATGAAGTGGGGGAAATCGGAGGGGTAGACGAACCATGAGAGACGATGGACTCTGAAAAACAAACAGGGTTCTAGAGGGGAGGGGGGTGGGAGGATGGGTTAGCCTGGTGATGGGTATTGAGGAGGGCACATTCTGCATGGAGCACTGGGTGTTATACACAAACAATGAATCCTTTCTTGATCAAAACTCTTCAAAGTATAGGGATAGAGGGTACATACCTCAATATCATAAAAGCCATCTATGAAAAACCCACAGCGAATATCATTCTCAATGGGGAAAATCTGAGAGCTTTCCCCCTAAGGTCAGGAACACGGCAGGGATGTTCACTATCACCACTGCTATTCAACATAGTATTAGAAGTCCCAGCCACAGCAATCAGACAACAAAAAGAAATAAAAGGCATCCGAATCAGCAAAGAAGAAGTCAAACACTCACTGTTTGCAGATGATATGATACTTTATGTGGAAAACCCAAAAGACTCCACCCCAAAACTGCTAGAACTCATACAGGAATTCAGTAAAGTGGCAGGATATAAGATCAATGCACAGAAATCAGTGGCATTCCTATACACCAACAACAAGACAGCAGAATGAGAAATTAAAAAGTCGATCCCATTTACAATTGCACCCAAAACCATAAGATACCTAGGAATAAATCTAACCAAAGAGGCGAAGAATCTGTACTCAGAAAACTATAAAATACTCATGAAAGAAATTGAGGAAGACACAAAGAAATGGAAACACGTTCCATGCTCATGGATTGGAAGAACAAATATTGTGAAGATGTCAATGCTACCTAGAGCAATCTACACATTCAATCCAATCCCTATCAAAATACCATCCACTTTTTTAAAAAAAATGGAGCAAATAATCCTAAAATATGTATGGAACCAGAAAAGACCCCGAATAGCCAGAGGAATGTTGAAAAAGAAAAGCAAAGCTGGCGGCATCACAATTCCAGACTTCAAGCTCTATTACAAAGCTATAATCATCAAGACAGTATGGTACTGGCACAAAAACAGACACATAGATCAATGGAACAGAATAGAGAGTCCAGAAATGGACCCTCAACTCTATGGTCAACTAATCTTCGACAAAGCAGGAAAGAATGTCCAATGGAAACAAGACAGTCTCTTCAACAAATGGTGTTGGGAAAATTGGACAGCCACATGCAGAAGAATGAAACTGGACCATTTCCTTACACCACACACAAAAATAGGTTCAAAATGGTTGAAAGACCTAAATGTGAGACAGGAATCCATCAAAATCCTAAAGGAGAACAGAGGCAGCAACCTCTTTGACCTCAGCCGCAGCACTTCTTCCTACACACATTGCCAAAGACAAGGGAAGCAAAGGCAAAAATGAACTATTGGGACTTCATCAAGATACAGAGCTTTTGCACAGCAAAGGAAACAGTCAACAAAACCAAAAGACAACCGACAGAATGGGAGAAGATATTTGCAAATGACATATCAGTTAAGGGTTAGTATCCAAAATCTATAAAGAACTTATTAAACTCAACACCCAGAGAACAAATAATCCAATCAAGAAATGGGCAGAAGGCATGAACAGAGATTTTTCCAAAGAAGACATCCAAATGGCCAACAGACACATGAAAAAGTGCCCAACATCGCTTGGCATCAGGGAAATCCAAATCAAAACCTCAATAAGATACCACCTCACACCAGTCAGAATGGCTAAAATTAATAAGTCAGGAAACGACAGATGTTGGCAGGGATGCGGAGAAATGGGAACCCTCCTATACTGTTGGGGGGAATGCAAGCTGGTGCAGCCACTCTGGAAAACAGTATGGAGGTTCCTCAAAAAGTTGAAAATAGAGCTACCCTATGACCCAGCAATTGCACTAATGGGTATTTACTCCAAAGATAGAAATGTAGGGATCCGAAGGGGTATGTGAACCCAGATGTTTATAGCAGCAATGTCCACAATAGCCAAACTATGGAAAGAGTGAAGATGTCCATTGACAGATGAATGGATAAAGAAGATGTGGTATATATATATACAATGGAATATTATTCAGCCATCGAAAGGAATGAAATCTTGCCATTTGCAACAACGTGGATGGAACTGGAGGGTATTATGCTGAGTAAAATAAGTCAATTGGAGAAAGACATGTATCATATGACCTCACTGATATGAGAAATTCTTAATCTCAGGAAACAAACTGAGGGTTGCTGGAGTGGTGGGGGGTGGGAGGGATGGGGTGGCTGGGTGATAGACATTGGGGAGGGTATGTGCTATGGTGAGCGCTGTGAATTGTGTAAGACTGTTGAATCACAGACCTGTACCTCTGAAACAAATAATACAGTATATATTAAAAAAAAAAAAAGAAAGAAGAAGAAGATAGCAGGAGGGGAAGAATGAAGGGGGGGAAATCGGAGGGGGAGATGAACCATGAGAGACTATGGCATCTGAGAAACAAACAGGGTTCTAGAGGGGAGGGAGGTGGGAGGATGGGTTAGCCCGGTGATGGGTATTAAGGAGGGCATGTACGGCATGGAGCACTGGGTGTTATATGCAAACAATGAATCATGGAATGCTACATCAAAAACTAATGATGTAATGTATGGTGATTAACATAACACAATAAAATAAATTTGGAGCCAGATTAAAAAAAAAAAAAAAGCATTTCACAAGGAACTCACGTGGAGGGCCCTGGCTGGGAGGAGACTGGCAGCCACATGGAATGGGCCAAATCAAACCCAGGGTCCTGGAAACGAAAACTCCAAGTGTGGAAAGGAAGGTCCAAGGAACAGATCATTCTACGTTCCTGGATGCGTGTTGCATCCCTTTGTTAAAGATTTTACTTAAGTCCTAGCTCCAGAAGACTGAAGGAGTCCCTCCTCCAGACTTTGAAAGACCACTCAAACCCAAACCTGTAGCTTTGGAACCCCTGTGACTTTTCTCCGTCCTTATTTCTACTTGCCATCCTCTGTGGTTTACCACCTCTTTGTCCTGTGGTCTGGCTCTCTCTCTTCCTTGGGTGTTAGTAAAAAGGGGGGGAATGATAGTCTGGATACCAAGTTGTTATTTAAGAACTGAATTATGCAAAGAACAAAGCAAGCAAACACACCTCGCTGGAGCGTGATAATTGGAATGGAACCCTCAGATGTGGGGTTCTCCGTGTGAAGTCAAGTGCATTTTCCCAGCAAACTTTTTCCTCCTTGAAAAGACCATTTAGAAAATCTTAGAGGGGCACATTACCATTCCCAGAACAAGTGTAATTTTCATGGGTGATTTTGTTTCAAAGAGGAACCATTTTTCTAGCAGGGAACCAAATGCAGAGAGTGGTAGCAAGTTAGGCCTAATGACAAGCAATGTGAACAACATGTATAAATGTTTAATTTTGGCTCAGACATGCCAGATGCAAATTTCCTATTTCCTCAGGCATGCAAATACTGATCACTTATATGATTACTTTGAAAAAGGGTCAACTTTTGGTTTAAGAAAACATTGCTGAAATACTAAATATTTATGAAACAGAGTTATTGCAGTAGGAGGCCGAGCCCCACATGGTGGGGTTCGTGGCGAAATCACGGCCACCCACCCCGCACCGCAACATGTTCCCGCAGTATTTCTCTACTGGCTGTTGGTGGGGTCAGGAGCCGGACAAGGTCATTCATTCTCCAGGGGAAAACAAAGCCAATGTGGATTTTCCCTGAATCAATGGAGGCTGCAAGAAAAGAATTTAAGTGAAGCATTTGATCAATGGTGCAGATTGCTTCAATTCATTTGTTTGTATGAACTTGTGTGGAGGCTCATCATTCCTCTGTGAGAGGAGAGGATCGCAGTGTTCTCTGCAGCTGGTTTGCTCATCAACACCATCAATCTGGCCAAGGAAATCTGTCAAGAGTGCACTACAAGATGACTCTAGAAAGCCACCTCTGTCCCCTTCCTACAGACGGGGACCCTGGAGGGCCACTGGGCCACTCCGCCACATTAGCAAAGAGATTTTGGCTCTACCTCATGATGAATTTGGGAAGGCAAGCCATTACTATTAATTTAAAATGTGCATAAAGGCATCATATAAATAGGCACACGCACACACATTTATCTACTTTTATGTTTGTTTATGTTTATATAGGTATATATACATGTTTACATATATGTATAGTTTATATACACACATATAAACTTACGTATAAACTTACATGTGTGCACATAAAATCTCTATATACTTATATGTGTATACATAATATATACACATAGGCGTATGTGCATATATACGTTTTTGCTAAAGGTGTGCGGACACACGCCAGCACACTCGCCCTCGCCTTTGGTTTGGGAGATGAGGAAGCAGAATCTGTAGCTCTGAGAGACAGAGACCATCAGGATTTGTGGTGCAGACCAGGAGCACAGAGCTCCTGAGTCCGCAGGCATCCTCTGGGGTCTTTGCCTCCGTGTTCAGATGTGACTGTGTGGGGGGTACATCTTCACAGGGATGAGCAAGGAGCCGCTGCAAAGCATTAGGACAAAAAATTCCTGGAACTCACACTGATACAGGAAATTTCATGTCCCCACTAACAAGTTTGGAGAGGCCTACTAGTACATGGGACATTGGGTAGAGTCCCCAGAGGAATATTGCCTTAGAAGTTAAGTTAGCTCTAAATGAAAGGCTGTTCTGGACTTTCTGCAAAAAAGCTTATACTTAAAAATAATCACTCTGATTTCAAGTAATAGCACTGTGTGCTAGACCAAAATCCAACACTCCTTAAAGCAATACAGCACCCAATGACATTAAAATTCACAATGCCTGGCATCCAACCAAAAGACCAATTATGCAAATAAGCATGAAAATGAAACCCATAACTGGGAGAAAACTCTATGATAGAAACATTCTCAGAAATGACAGAGATTATGGAATTAGCCAATAAGGACATTAAAACAGCATGCACACACACATGCACATGCATTAGTGAGCATGAAGATGTAGCCATAGAAACTAAACAAAATGAAGCACAGAGAGAAGAGAGAAAAATAAAGAGAGCATCAGAACATGTGAGAGAATATCAAGTGGCCTAAAATAATTATAATTTGAACCCTATCCATGGAGAATAGAGAGAAAGGGGTGAATAAAAATTATTTGAAGACATAATAGCTGAAAAAGTTTTGAAATTTGATGAAAACTATAAACTCACAGATTCAGGGAACTCATCAAGTCTCTAGCAGGAGAAACATAAAACCACACCAGGTCACAGGCTGCTGAAAAGAAGAAATATTAAAAGCAGTTTATGTAAGAGAAATGCAGGTACATACTACATAATTATGTAAGACGTACAAAGACAAGAATGGTAATACGCTTTGGATCAGAATCACTGCAAGCCAGGAGAAAATGGAGTGATACCCTTAAATACTGAAAGAGAAGTTGACTCAACTGGGGATTTTATACCCAACGAAGACATCTTTCAAAAATGAAGGTGGGCTTCTGCTCCTCAGCATGGTGGAATAGGAACCTAGCAGATAGCATTCCCCTTCAGAGAACAGCTATAATCCAGGACACGACACAAAGAAGGTTATGTCTGAATGTGCTGGGAAGTGGACAGAAGTTAATAGAGTCTAGAGGGGAGAGCCGCCTGCTCCAGGAGTAGACACGTGGGATCGTATGAGCAAGTCTCTGTCACCGAGGCTTAGTCTCTGCTCAGTGCAGCCAGCACACAGGTGCAAGGCAGTAGTGTCCCCCGGAACACCTATGATCTTGCTGGCCCTGGGAACCAGAAAGGTCAGACTGAGAAATTACAAACACCCCAGGGATAGGGGGATTGTCACAGGGAAGAACCAGGGGAGGGACCCCCAACTCTGTCTACTGACATCTCTGAATGAGCCTGGAGGCACACAAGTGCAGAACAGACTCAGTGTAGCTCAGCTAAAGGCAACATGCTTGAGCAGAGCTGCCTCTTGGGAGAGAGTTTGCAGTTCAAACCTAGCCAAGGTAATGACCTGCTGAGAAAAAGAAAGCATGGTTCTAGGATCTCAATGTCTTCATGCCCATGATTTCCAAAATGCAATCCAAAATTACAAGATATATGAAAAAAACAAGAAAATGGAATATGTTCTCAAGAAACAGGAAAACAAAATAATTTAACTAGAATCTGGCAAGGACAAGATGTCAAGACCATATCACAAGTGTCCTAAATAAAGTAAAGTAAAACACATTTTAATTTTACCTTCATTTGTTACTTATGTAACACTCTTCCTTTCTTTGTGTAGATCTGAGTTTCTGTTGATTTGTGATACTTATCATATGGCTGGTGTTCTCTGAGATTCTCAAGTCTGTGGTTTGGTATCTGTCATTGATTTTGGAAAATTCTCAGCCATCATCCCTCAATTATGGGTCCTTTTCTTTCTCTCTTTCTTTGTATTCAGGTGTCCCCATTACAAAAATGTTACCCTTTTGTGATTATCTCATAGTTCTTGGATGTTCTGTTTAATCTTTTCCATTCTTTTTTCTCTCTGTCTTTTAGTTTTAGAAGTTTCTATTGATGGATCTTCAAACTTACTGATTCTTTCCCTGGCCATGTCCAGTCTGATGAGCCCATCAGAGGCATTCTTCATTTCTATTACATTGTTTTTTATTTTCAGCATTTCCTTTTGACTCTTTCTTACAGCTTATGACTTCGGTTACATCACCTCTCTGTTCCTGCATGCTGTCCACTTTTCATTAGAGCTCTCAGCACATTAATAATAGTTATTTTAAGTTTCTGATAATCTCCTAAATCTCTGCCACACCCAAGTCTGCTTCTGATGTTTGGTTTGTCTCTTTGGTCTGTGTATTTTGCCTCGTGGTAAGCCTGTAGTGTTTTTGGAAAGCCAGGCACGATGTCGTGGGTAAAGGGAATTGAGGTAGTGTCTGGTTTGTGTTTACCTGGCTAGGAGTCAGAGTGAGTTCACTGTTTGCTATGGCTGTGGTATCAGAGGCCACATTTCCTCTAGTGTTCCTGTTCTTGTTTTCTCTGCTCTCACTGTGTTTCCCTGGAGATTTTTAAAGCAGGGTCTGAGGCTTTCAGTTCCTTTACCTATAACCCCTGTGTTACAGAGTAGGGCTGTTGATGTGATGTTGAGGCTGGGGGAGGAAGGTGTTCTGTAGTCCTGTGATTAAGGCCTAGCCCTGAGGTGGATATTTTCTTTTCCCCAGGTTGGTTAGGCTTTGAAGGAATTAGGTTAGGCCAACTAAAGCAGTTTTCCCTAAGTGCAAGCCTCTTAAGGAGAACAGAATGTCCTGGGCATATTTCAAAGTGGACAGCTTTCCCTACCCATGGTGAGAATCTGGTAGCTAGGGCTCCTGGAGGTAGAACTCACAATTATTAAAAATTATTAATTATTTAAAATTTTTTTCTTTTTTTTTTTAAAAGATTTTATTTATTTATTTGACAGGGAGACAGCGAGAGAGGGAACACAAGCAGAGAAGTGGGAGAGGGAGAAGCAGGCTTCCCGCTGAGCAGGGAACCCGATGCAGGGCTCGATCCTAGGACCCTGGGATCGTGACCTGGACCGAAGGCAGCCGTTTAACAACTGAGCCACCCAGGCGTCCCCCCAATTTTTTTTTCTTAAAGTATAATTTTGTTTAATTAAAGAAAAGCTCTGCAGAGAACTAGAAAGTCTGTAGTTAAAAGAAATATTCAGGAGATGAGTATAATAGCCCAATGGACGAGACAAGATGGAGCAAGTGAGCTTGAAGACATCAACAGAAATTATTCAAGGGCAGAGCAAACCGTTTTCTGTCTTTTTAAAGAATAAAGCCTGCATGCCTTGTTAGATTAAGGGAGAAGTTTCCCCATACATATAATTGGATTGCCAGAAGGAGAGAACAGAGAGAATGAGATGCAAATATTAAAAAATTCATTGAAGATGTAATGTCCAAATATTCTACATGTGATGTAAAACAGAGAGATTCTAAATGAATACCAAGAAGAAAAAACACAGAAGCGAGTGCTGAAGCGCATCATTATCAAAGTGTTGAAACCAGGGATAAAGAGCAAATCTTGAAAGCAAGGAGAGAAAAAATTGCATGTTACAGAGGAGGTATGATGTAATTAACGGGTGGCTTCTCATCACAAACAATGTGGGACAAGGAAACAGAGCAATGTGTATAAAGTGCTGAAAGCAAAAAATAAACTCTATTCAGTGTTCTGTTCTTCAAACACCATTTGGTGAAAACATTTTTCAAAATTAAGGTAAAATAAAGACATTTTTTCGACAAAGGAAACTGAAAGAATTTGCTGCCAGGAGACCTTTGCTGTAAGAAATGCTGACCTAAGTTATTCAGTCTGAAAGGAAATGCCACTGGGTAGAAAATTGGATCTTTCAAAAAGAATGAAGAACATCAGAAATGGTAACAATCCTGGGTGTATTTTAAAACCCAAAGAAAGTGCACCACAAGCCACACTGAACCTTATGCAAAGTTAGTTAGATGACTGACCTAGATACTGGAGACCCCAGGATGGAATACAGACGGTGGCAAATGTGTCTAACCATACTATGAATGTGTCACATGTCCACACTGAGGGTGGTGGGGAGAGCAGGAACTCATCTCCGTAACTTTGGTGTTTGCACCGGATGCTGTAAGCATCAAGATGGAAAGAACTCTATGTAAGCACTGTACTCTGGTGGGCGCATTCGTTTCTTATATGGGTCTGGTTTAGCAAGTCTGAGCCAGTTCACGTGTATGCTAGGGTTGAGCAAATGAGCAAACAAACTGTAGATAAAAGAAGCCAAGTTTCTCAATGTGAGAAAGGAAAATACAAGTAAGTAGGAGGGAAGGCTACATACAGTGAACCCTGTGGTATTGAATGAGAGAGATACAGAGGGCTCATGTTTGTGCAGATAAACACAGAACTAGTGAAGGCCCATGGACTGTTCAAGAAGATAAATCGTGGTGTGAGGGTAACTGTTTAATGACTGGCTCTCTGAAGACCTGCTAGGGTTGGCCAGTTTCCATGGTGTTATATTCCCACTGTGGCTAATTTCAAGCTACCAACATGATGTCGCTTAAGCTGTGTTGGGAAGAGGGGTGCACAGTTGACTCTCTTGAGCCATAACATTGGTGCCAACACTCTACTGAAGAATAACCATATCTGAGCCACAAAATTCTCAATAAATTTTAGAGGATTGCAAAGTACGTAGTATGGTTTCTAACACAAGCAAATTGTACAAGTAATCAATAACTGAAGTACATCTGGGAAGATCCCAACATTTTTAGAAATTACACAACATCCTCTTTGTGTGTGTGTGGGGGGGGTATCGAGAAAGAAATCACAGAAGAAATAAAAAATCACAGGAAGAAATATATCCAACTCAATTTATGAGGCTGATGTTACTCTAATACCAAAATCAGAATAATATATATTCACGAGGAAGATTGCTTTGTATCTTTACTTTCTTATGTCATACTTTCTCATAAGAAGGTAAGACTACAAAGCAATCTTCCTCATGAACATATATGCAAAAATCCTCTACAAAAAAATAGCAAGTTGAAGCCTGCCTTATATCAAAAGATATTTCAGCCTGATCAAGTGAATTTTATTCCATGAATTTAAGGATGGTTTAGCATTGAAAAATTAATCAAGGTAATTCACCGTAATTACAGAGGAAAAATGAAAACCATATGATCATCTTAAAAGATGCAGAAAACACATTTGGCAAAACAACATCCATGCGGGATAAATATTCCTAGAAACCTAGAAATAGAAGGGACCTTCTTTGACCCAATTAACAGTGTCTAAAAAAAGCTACAGCCAGTATCATCCTTCATGGTAAAAGACTGATTCTACCCCCTGCCCCCAAATTGCTAGTGTAATGAGGAAAGAGAATGAAATAAAATAAGAAATTCATTTACATTGGAGACCAAGGACTAAAACTCTTCATTCACAGAATACATGACTTTTAAGAAGAAATCTTAATGCATCTACAAAAAAATCTACTGAAATTAATGAGTGAATTTAACAAGGTCACAGGATACTAGATCCACATATAAAAAATTAATTGTATTTTTATATTTTACAAATAAACAATTATAAATTAAACTTTAGGGATACTATTTTCTAGAGAATACAAAAAAATGAAGTAAAGTGAGTAAAAATGATGTTTACATTAAACATCCACATACCCACCCATGTACCCCCAAAACATGAAATACTTAAGAATGGATTGAAGAACATACATGCATGGTTTGTGGCTGAAAGCAACAAAATACTCCTGATGGAAATCACAGAAGTCCTACATAAATGGAGAATCGATACCACGTTCATATCACAGAAAGTTCAATGTTGTTAAGATGTCAGTCTCTCCCAAATTGATCTATAGATTCACACAAGCTCCGTTAAAATCCCTGTAGGTTTCATTTCCTACAATTTATGTGGAAAATCGGAAGACTTCCAAAAACTTTAGGACAAAGTAAAACAAAGAGGAATCGTACTACCCGATTTCAAGTTTACTGCATAAAGCTACGGAGGTCCAGTGTGGTGGTGGCATACAGACAGACCCAAACGTCAAAGGGACGAAACGTGTGTGTGGCTGCACACAGATACTCATATGTATACGCTTAGTTGATTTGCAGCAAATTTGCCAAGGTAGTGAAAAGCAGGAAAGGATGGGCTTCTCAGCCAATGAGCTAGAATGTGTGTGTGTGTGTAACAGGCCTCCCTGTGAACACTAAATACATAAAAGTTCTTAAGAAAGCTTGGATGATAATTTTTTGTGACCTTGAGAGTAGACAAAGCTTTATTTCTTAGGACACAGAAAGGACAAATGATTAGAGAATAAAAAATACATAAATTTGACCTCATAAAAATTTTTAAAAAATGCTTTTCAAAAGATATCGTGAGAAAATAAAATGGTGAGCCACATACATGAAGAAAATATTTGCAAAACACATCTGATAAAGGTGTATGTACAATATATAAAGAAATCTTGCAACTCGGTAGTAAGACAAAAAACCTCATACATGAAGGGCAAACATTAGAACATACACTTGAGCAAAGAAGACACACAAATGGACACCAAGCACAGGAAAAAATGCTAACATTAATATTTATTCAGGGAAAGGAAGATTAAACCACAATGAGATACCTTTTCATACTCTTTAGGATGTTTGCAGTGACAAAGACTGACAGTATCACGTGCTGACCGGATGCGAAGGAAGTGTGACTTGCATTGTGGCCGGGAATGTAATATGATACAGAACTTCAGAAAAGAGTTTAGTAGTTTTTTTTTTTTTTAATAAAGTTAAATACACACTTAGCATATGTCCCAGCCATCCCACTTCTCAGTATTTGCTCAAGATCAATGAAAATCCCTTTCCATGCAAAGACTTGTACACAAATGTTCATAGAGGAAATTTTTGTAGTAGCTCCACCTGGATAGAAACCAAGTGTGTCCACCTGCAGGAGAAGAGACACGCCATGGAGAATTCCTCCGGGGCAGATACTCCAGCAGTAAAAGGAACAGCTGCTGATGGGCACCCGACACGGGTGAGCCTCAGGAACGCACTGTGTGCCGGGTGAACCCACGAGCCAGACACGAAGACTCCATACCAGATTAGGACAGATCCATAAAATGCGGGAAGAGCCAAGACTGCAGTGATAGGAAGCAGTGGTTGGAGGAGGGTTAGAGGACCAGTGTGAGTGCAAAGAAGAGGAAGGTATTTGTGGGGAAGGGCTCGTTCTGTATCGGGATGATGGCGGTCGTTAAAAAAAACAAAACAAAACTGTGCACTTGTCAAAACTCACTGAATTGTACACTTAAAACTGGTGACTTTAGCTGTATGTAAATCATGCTTCAATAAAACTGATGAAAGAATATGAAGCAAAAAACCCCGGGGAGCTGGTCATCTGAATCTCCCCGCAGGTCAGTTGGCGCGGCAGGGAGTCCTTCCCGTTGTCCTTGTTCACTCGTCCAGGACACACTTGTCAAAGTCCTCCTTGGGCCAGACCTCGAGAAAGGGACAAGTTTCAGCTGCCCAGGGACCAGTCCTGCTCCTGGGGTTGGTGCAGAGACCATGGCGGTGTCCCCCTGTTGGCTCTGGAATCTCGTCAAGGTCCGCACTCTCCTTTATCCCGGTGGGTCCTCTGCATCAGTGGGACATCCACATTCTGCCCCCCAGGCTGTCCTCACTAGGGACTGCAGGTGGGGTGCGGGAGCCCTGGTGGATCCTGGGGAATAGGATGTCTCCTTCTGCACCGCCCGTGGTCCCTGTCAATGACGTCTTTCACACCGCATGTCCCAGCCCCGCTCAGAGAGTGGCAGCAGGCTAATTTCCTTGTTTTCCCTCCTGGCCGGGGTGCTCCCTTGTTACCGATCACATGTGTGTCTTCGCCTGCCCAGCAGGCTGTCAGCTCTCTGTGTGTTTGCACGTCTTGCTGGAGGAGCTTGCAGGAGTTAGAGGTGAGCTGGGGTGGGGCAGCGCCAGCCCCCAGCGCACCTCCCTGTTCCCTTGTCAAGCCCCTGTTGGACCCACTCCCGTGGCAGGTTGGAGGGTTCCGTCTGCAGGGACCTGACTGACCCAGGGACGAAATGAGAGGAGGATAAAGAGCAGCTCTCGGCTTCCCACCTGGAGCACGGGACTCACACAGGCCCACGTTCCCCACTCCTGGCTCCGCACCCTCGGGTCATCTCTGCACATAGCAAGGGAGGCCTCACCAGTCTCAAAACGAAATGAGCTCAATTCATGTTTTCCTGAGAGTGTTGTCCTCTGGCGAGAGAGAAATTGGGCCCAGCCGAGCACAAACAGCCTCAGCAGGATGATGATGTGCATGTCCTGCAAGCAAGGGCAGGACACGGCACTGGTCACCGTGGTCGGATCCCACATCCGGGCCCTGCATCCTCGGGACTCTGGACAAGGCAAGACACCTCTGCCCCACCACAGCCGAGCCAGGAGGACATTTCCTGCAGCAATCCACATCACCAGACCAAAGACATTTAATCCAGATGGGAGCTTTATCTTCCAGAAGGCAATTTGGCCCAAACTCTTATTACCATGCAGTTTGTGCACCAAAGACTCCCTTCCTGCAGGTAACCAGGTCTCTGGGTGCTGGGGGCCTCACTGAGTGCCCCCTATGTGGCCCGCGAGCCTCGGTCCACGGTGACAGGAGGAGCCTCCTGACCTGGTACAATCACAGGGGCTGGGAGCTCGGAGGGTGACAGATTTGCCTGCACCACAGATGATCTAAAGGCACAAAACTGTGGTGAATTGGGGAATTGGAATAATGGCCCTCCCCTGAGAACATTTCTGGCATCAGTAGGTGACATTAGCACCCTCCAAAGTCTGGAGAGATGACTCCAGCATCCATCTCCATAGGTTCAAGCATGATCCATGTTCACATGAAACCCTGCAAAACCTCTCCCTGTCACCATGTGCCCTGGGTGACTAGTGGGGCTAAGAATACAGTCCTGTCTCTGTCCCTAACCCACGTCCCCTTCACCACTTAACTGCCAGCCAAGAGGACCTCTGCTAAAAGGCAGCGCTCAGCCTCATTAGGGAGGTGACCAGGGCAGGGGGAGAGGCAGTCCCCAGAACTGCCCCGCCACATTGCTGGCAGGGATCGCCCCGGGGGGTGGGGGGGTGGGGGGTGGAGCTGAGAACCGAGGAGTTCACTGTGTTTCTGAGTGGCCGTCCTGTGCGCACACAGCCCAGACAATGGTCGTGAAGGCCAGTAGTGCCAGGGCTAGAGAAGATGATATTTGGGTTTAAAAGGCAAGCCCTGAAATAGTAAAGCATGGATATGAAAGACCAGTTTCCTCCCCCCAAACCCGATGAGGTTTCCGCGTTGGAAGGGGATAGAAAACCAGGAGGGAAGAGCCTGGCTACTTTCCTGGTGCACTGGCCAAACCTGTCCTGTGATTAGGACCTCGAGGGAGGCGGGGCACCAGGAATGCAGGCTCGTCCACCCTTCTGGGCTGCGGGCTGTCCACTGCCCCGTGCCAGGCTGGAATTCCTTCAGAAGCGGGGCTGAGGGGCCACATGCTCACTGGACCTGGCACAGCTTCATGGGGGCCAGCGTGCCCCGAGGGTGGCCCGGGGGAGCGTCTGAGTGTCTGTCACTACAGGAGTATAGCATGGCCTGAGGGCTGGCAGGCAGGGGACACATGACGACCCACAGAGAGGCGCCGAGCTACAGGGGACCCCGAGGGGTGCGGTCGTGGGTACAGATGGGTGGGAAGGGGCATGCAGCCAGTGGCCATCAGGGCCCCATCTCCCTGCTGCCAGCAAGGGAAGAGCTGGGGGGCAGACCAGGCCCCACTCCCTGATGCGAGGATGGAAGCAGGGGAGCCTGGAACTCGGCGGTCTCCGGGGAGAAGGACAGCCCTGATGCTGTGCTGTAGAAGGTCCAAAGACTGTGGGTATTGAGTGGGAAGAGAAAAATTCACTTAGAAAATTGGTAAGATACAGTAATTGCTTAGGAAATGAAGCTTTGAAGACCGGAGTATTTTCAGGTAGAGAGAAATAGAATTATAGATTATGCACTTGCATTGTGTGGCTGTGAGCTGTTAAACCATCCTAAGTATATTATCTCAAATTCCCCTGCCCTGATTCCTGGGCCCTCCCTCCACATCAGCCCCCCAAGAACTGCGGATTTAAGAGATGCTTCTTGCAACATCGCTTCTCTGTTGCTCCCGAGGGACCTTGGTGCACCCTGCATCTCACTCTGCCGGATACTTTCTAGGATCAAGAGGCAAGAGAGTGTCAAGATTTGACTCGTGAAAGGAAAGCTCCCTGACCTTCGTCCTCATGGAATGGAGATCCACAGGGCCTCCGGCTGGCACAGGACCCGGGGCCAGGGGGCTGGGGGGAGGTGGAAGCCCGGACTGCTTGCCTTGAGCTCTGAGGCCCCTTTCCCTAACCAACAGTTAGGCCGTTGAACATCAGTGTTGCCTTCACCAAGAGCTGCCACACTTCAGAACGAGATGTGGGTTTAATCGAGCAGTGAGGCCCAGCAGGAGAGTGATCGATTTTATGAAATCCACAGATGCGAGGCACTGACTGAAGAACGTGGTGTCGGCAGTCAGATGGCTACTCTCTCCAGGCCGTGCAAAAGGAAGGGGAGGAAATAACATCCCTCTGCGGAAATGTCTTTAACGGTTCCATTCTAGAATCAGCCCAGCGATTTCATGTGATGTTAACCAATTAATATTTCTTGAGTCCTCCCCATGTCAGGCACAGCAGGGTTGTGTGTGTGTGTGCACGCGTGTGTGCACGTGTGTATGCGTGTGTGCACGCACATGCACATGTATGTTGTTTTCAATAACCATGTGGAAAAAATGACCTGTTTAATGCAAAAGCTGACAAGTATATTAAGACATTGTGCGGCACCTGGGTGGCTCAGTTGGTTAAGCGTCTGACTCTTGGTTTCAGCTCAGGTCGTGATCTCAGAGTCACGAGATCGAGTCCCGCATCGGCCTCCATGCTCAGCGGGCAGTCCGCTTGAGATTCTCCCTCTCCCTCTGCACCTCCCCATAATGCACGCTCTTGCTCTCAAATAAATGATCAAATCTTTAAAAAAAAGACACTGTGGGATCAGTGTGGTCAGAGGACACAGTGGTGATGTCCTTTGGGATGAGCGATTCACAGCCGCGATCGCAGCCGCGACACAGGCTGCTTGGTGGGCTCACTTAAGCTCTCCTCCTGATAGACGTGGGCGTCCCCAGGTCACGGCTTCTCATGTCGGGCTTCTTCCTCTCGGGGAGCGTGCTCTTGTCACAAGCGGCCGGTGCCTCTGTGTTCCAGGCCACGTGCATACGCGGGCCTCCTGTGTGGCAGGTTCCGGGTTCAAGGGTAGCCCAGGCGGCTAGCGAGCGTCACTGCGGGGGGCTCCTCATGGCCGTGAGCACAAGCAGGACACCTCGTTGTACTGCCCCTCATAGACACCCCGTATTTTACAGATCAGAGGTTTGGGGCGACCCTGCGTCGGGCAAGTCTAACAGCACCATTTCTTCAAAGGTGTTTGCTCACTTCGTGTCTCCATGTCACATTCTGGTAATTCTCACGGTATTTCAAACTTTTCATAATTATTATATTTGTTATTCTGACCTGTGATCGCTGACAGCTTGGGTGGTGGTTAGCATTTTCTCTAGCAATGAAGTATTTTTAGATTAAGGTTGTGCGTTGTTTTCTTCGAGGTAATACTATTGCACACATAATAGCCAGTAAACGCTATTGTGCGAGCACAACTTTTCAATGCACTGGGACACTGGAAAGTCCTTTGACTCCCTTTATTGGGACATCTGCGTTGTTGCGGTGGTCTGGAGCCGGACCGCAGTATCTCCCCATGTGCCTGTGGAGCCCGCCGGGGTGCATGTCCTGCAGGAGGCCCTGCTGCCTTTCTGTGTCCCAGGGACTGCTTGGCTAGTGTAGGCAGTTACTGCTCCAGATGTGTGAGTGTGAGTGTGCTTGAGAGCAAGTGTGTGAGTGTGTGTGGCTGAGAGTGAGTGTGTGAGGGTGTGTGAGTGTGTGGGAGTGTGCTTGAGAGCGAGTGTGTCAGTGTGTGAGTGAGGGGGCAGCGGGGAGCAGAGAGATGTGTGTGTCTGAGGGAGTCGGGGGCACAGTGAGGGTGCTGAGTGTCGGGGGTCGGAGCGTTGTGCGTCTGAGTTTCGGGGACAGTGGTGTGACAGGTGCTTCCATACTGCGGGCTGTTGAGGCCGGATGTTGTTCACATTCACTGATGACGATGAACTTGAGGCCTTAAAACTCTGGGTGAAGGTGTGGCTGAGGCTTGCAGGCTTCAGAATGGAGGTGGGAAGGGTGAGGGGACTTGGGGACGTTAGCGGGGACCCTCCCCAGAGGGCAGCCCGGGTAACAATATCATGAGAGGACTGAGGAGATTCGCACTCGTCTTCTGGAATGAACAAAACGTGGCTTTGCAATGATGGGCTCGGGGACTCGACCCCACCGAGCGGTATCAGCCCCCGTGGTAATCAATGGGTGTGCGTATCAGACAACGGTAGGTTTCATTGTAAATATCGGTTCCAATACCATAAAAATATGGCTCTTGTTCAGACTGTCATCATAAATTAACCAAAGAAGAGCAGGCAGCGTACAAACCACTGCTTCTATTTAGCTGCCCTCCCACAAACCTCGCATGGGTGTGCGGGACACTTTGCACTCAGTAGGAGCTGAGGGTTGTCGTCCGAGGGCCGGGTGACACTTCCCTGGAAGTCACAGGGGTTCCCGGCAGAGCCGGGCTGGCCCCTCCGGCCCCGGGGCCCCGTGAGCACGGCGGCCAGGGAGGGGGCAGAGGCCCGCGGCAGCGCGACGTGATCGAAGTCAGCAAGCAGGTGGTCGATGCCGGCTCAGGCTGAGGGCTGGTTTCTCAGAGGAAGGGAAAGAGAAAATGAAGCGGGTATTAGAGCCACAATCAGTAACCCATCTGGCAGGTTGATTCAGTCTGAGACTCTTCAATCTTCTCTGTGAAAAGTGCTTTCTTCACCCACTGAGAACAGACCTGTCACCGTGCGGCGGGAGGCAGTGGGGCCTGGAAGCGCCGGCAGAGGGCGTGCAGCCTCCGTTCACCCCGGGGCACCTGGGCCCCTGGGCCCCTGACTTCAGCTCTGGGCTCCTGCAGCCCCCCATTGCTGGGGACATGGGGGTTCCAGAGATTAATCCCCGCATCCCTGGGCTGTCCTGGCAGATACACCGGGGACCACTGGGGATGATGTCTGATCGGATTAGAAGCAGACTCTCAGACCTCAAATAGACATGGCCCCAGGGGGGGGGCGTGCATATGGGGCTTGGGGGCTCAGGGGTCAGGGCTTGGGAGCAGGGGGTTTACTGGGGATGATCCCGGGAAGCAGGTGGGAGGGAGAGAGAGAGCCAGGCCAGAGCAAGGAGCATCTCCAAGGCCCCTACCGGGGGTAGGGGGCCCCTGGTTCCTCCAGGACCCCTGGAGAAGCCCCCAGGACTGTCAGCCTGTAGGACAGGGGGCAGGGGCACCTCACAAGTGGCCGAGGGAAGCCTCAGGGCCAACGATGCACCCCCGCATCTCTGGGCTGTGCCCATGGTGTCTGCTCCCCGGAGCTCCTGGCTCCTCACTGTTGAGGAACAGTTCACCTCCAAAGCGGATCTGCGCTCAAAAGCTTAGAACTACCACAGGGTAGCTGCTGTGTTTTAACCCTTTAGGGTTAACTAGTTAGCTAACTAGCTAACTAACTTAAGTTTCTGCCAGAGTTAAATCCTTTAAAGTCTGAGCAGATTCTTAGAGACCCCGTGAAATGTCTGCATGGTCACTATTGGTTGACCCAGAACCCCTTCCCTAAGAGCCGCTTTGCCGATTCATTTTAAATGGAGTTTAATTTCTAATTTTCTCCTGGACCTCACCACCATAAGTGCTTCCATAAATGAAAGTTCACCCACTCCATGGGGCAGTGCAGAGGACGGATCGTTTTACAAGATACGTGCCAGGCACAAAACAAGAGTGCAGAGCATTGTGGCTACAAGACAAGGGTTGTCTCCATGTTTAGTGGGAATTGCAAGTGGGATCCCAAGGAAGGAGCCCAGAAATGTCAAAGTCAGCACCTGTCATGGGGGCCCTGTGGGGGCACAGAGGCGATATGGGGGTCTCGGCCCTCCCTGGTCTCTTGATGCACCTGGGGGAGCGGTGCAGTCAGGGACCGAGTGCTGGGCAGACTGAGTTCCTGTGCCCTATGCCTGGGCCTCGGAGCCCATGAAACTGTAAGGGATTTTACAAATAGCCCGAGTAAGAGTCCTGCACCTGGTGGACCAGGTGTGTTCTCATTCCCTTCAATGAGCTAACGTAGGTGAAGCGCTTCATAAACTAAATGTTCCACAACAGGAGCTGGTGTTATGGAGCCTGTTCCATTGGCCAATGTCCCCCAGTACTTTTGAGGGTTCTGGCACGGTGTGGGGTCTGGAGTCACAGATGTGGCTAAGTCAGGTTTCCATGCCTTGGAAACACACAGCAGGGAGACCCTTGAGGAGACCAGGGGCTGGGGGTGACTTGGGGTGGGATCCCGGGGAGGACATACCTGTGCTGAGCAGTACCTCACCCTGGCATGAGGAGCTGGAGGGACACCCTTCAGAGGAAGCTGGGACTCATCCGTGGGGCTGGACACTGTTTTTCATATTCCCATGACATAGAGATGCTGTTGCAAGGTGCGACTGGACTAGGAGAGAATGACCATGTGTTGGTTGTGCAGATGTTTGCTAGAGAAATTGCTCATTTCTGAGGCCAGGCTGGGCACCAGGGCTCAGCCAGGAGGCCGAGGCTGTGTGGAGCTGGTGCACCCAGGGCCCCTGCCCTCCTGGAAGCTGGGGGTCCCGGAGGAGCCCCGCCTTCTGTGGCACGTGCTGCAGTGGATGAAGTTCTAGCACATGCCCACAAGACCTGCCCCAAGGGGCCCTATGGGGAGAAAGGGTTAAAGGTTGGGACACAACTGCATTTCCCTCCCTTCCTGTGTCTCGGGGCACAGCTTTAGCTACGTACTGGGAATTCCGTCCTGGGGAGCACAGACTGGGAGATGCGGGGGCTTCCCAGACATTCCCAAACACCTGCCCTTCTTTGTTCTGTGCACAGAGCTGCTCCTCTCCCCAGATGTGTGCACTTCATTAGCGTGTCAGTCAGGGGTCTCCAGAGAAACAGAACCAATAGGATGTGAATATATATGTATATGTATTTCTCTATATACATAATACATAATATATAAGAATAACAACATATTATACACA
The DNA here is from genome assembly GCF_011800145.1 of Mirounga leonina. Taxonomy (NCBI): domain Eukaryota; kingdom Metazoa; phylum Chordata; class Mammalia; order Carnivora; family Phocidae; genus Mirounga; species Mirounga leonina. Next base: position 51,899,173 of record NW_023270265.1, read on the forward strand.
TTATAATATATACATATAACACATAATATATTATATAAAATATATAATATATAATGTGTCAATGTATAATTAATATATAATACAAAATACATATTTTAAAATTTATTTATTTAGGAATTGGCTTACGTGAGTATAGGAGCTGATGAGTCCAAAGTCAGCAGGTTGGGGACCCAGCGAAGATCGAGTTCGAAGATGGTCTGCTGCAGAGTGCCCTCTTGCTCTGGAAAGGTCAGTCTTTTGTTCTATTCAGGCCTCCACATGACTGGATGAGGCCCACCTACCTGATGGAGGGCATTCTGTGACTCAAAATCCATCAATTTAAATGTTAATCTCATTCAAAAACAGCCCCAAAGATAAATCCGCAGTAACGTTTGCCCAAGTATCTGGGCACCGCGGTGTAGGCGAGTTGACATGTAAGATTAACCATCCCATGAGGAAATTTAACAGGAAGCTTAGGGCACCAGCCTTGAGCATTAATGTCCCCTGGCACCCACATTCTCCTGCTCGCTGAGCTCCCAGCTGTGAGCACTGGGGGAGGGGCCGTTAGGAGGGGACTGGGATGGTCTTTGCAGGTCCCCAGTGCCAAAGGTACCCTCAGGGTTGTCGCAGGAGGTGAAGGGGGGAGATTGACTCCTTCACCTTGCAGGTCTGCTGAGTTCCAGAAAGAACTGAAATCCCAACACAGGTGCCCACGGAAGGAAGTGATTCCAGTGACTCCCTGATGTGAAGGCACCGGGATGGGTGTCCCGGGAACCAGGGTCCTCCTGTGACCTTGGCTGCCTGTTGGAGCCAAGGACTTGGTACTGGAGACGCAGGTAGACTGTACCCAGGACATCTGTGCCTTGGAAGGTCTTGGCAGCATCCAGGGGGGATGGCCCAGGTAAACCGGGGATGTGGACCCAAGGCCAATTCAGCAGGTGGCCTGATGCTGTTGAACACGCGTGGCGTGCCGATGTGGTGTGTCTCTCCCCATTGCCCCATCGGCTGCCTGGGGATTTTGGACTGGTCCTTCCACCTTGCCTTTACCTTCCACTGTAGGGGCTGAAACACACACAAGGTTCTTCGGCTGAGCTCAATTCTATTAAAAAGGTATTTATTGCGCTACTATGATGGGTAAGGCAGAGTCCTCAGTAGTTGAGTTATTTGCAGGTTCTTACATAATTCATCTAAATGCAGACTGATTGTCAAGGAGAAAGAGTGACTAACAATCCCTCCTTTGCATATACCTGCTCTAAGGTGGTAGTTGGTAGACACAGGGCATAGGGCAGTTTGAAGTAAGCTGCCACCACCATGGGGCTTCTTCCTTTAGGGGCTGGTAGTGTTTGCAGCAAACCCCATCTGAAGCGTCTTCACCACTTTCCTTGGAAATGCAATGCCTTTGTCCCATTAGGTCAGGGGCAGATGTTCTATGGCCCCGCCCCTTACATCATTTTCAACATCGCATGGCTTCTTGGGCATGCTACCAATGCTCTCATGTCAAGGATCCCCGGATGCACCAGGAATCACACGGGAATGCTTTAGAAAGGAATGATGTGATTTTCTGGCAGACGACATCCTTTGTGAGCCAAAAGCTTATATTTTTCCATGAGGTAAGAGGTTTTAGTTGTTCACAAATAACGATCTGTATCCATATCTTGGAAATGAAGAGGGGGGGTGTCTGTTAAGAGCAGGGTCTTTGGGGTCAGAGAGATCTGAAAGTGAGCACAGCTTCCACCCTTGCTTAGGTTTCTGACCTCGAGTAAGTTCTCTAAGACCTCCTCGTACACAGAGGTCATACGGTGGACTCTCAGAGTGCCGTGAGGGTGCAACAAGTTCACAAACGCATGCACAGCCAGCTCTGCTCGAGCCTGTGTGGTTAATGCTCTGGAAAGGCTGGGATGGAGTGCATCGTGTTATTCACTGCATCTGAAGTGAATATCTTCAGTGATATCTCCCGACCCTAGAATTCTGGGCCAGTTTAAGCATCTCTAGGTATTGATTTGCCTTTGCTTTTCCAGGGGTGGGGGTGGGTGGTCCAGAGCCAGCACTGAGGCTGTAGGCAGGCACAGACAGGTCTCACAGGGTCCTCTGGGCCAACAACACTACCCTTCAGTTCAGAGCCACAGGAACCTGGGCACAACCGGACATTTGGCTAACAGGCATGAGCAGGACATTTATTTCCGTGAAACTCTTTGGGGTATGACCCAGCAGGGTCACTGTGGAGGTATGCAACTATAAACCTGCACACGGACGAAACCAGCGAGAGTCCACCCAGTGCAGCCATGTTTTCTCGGGGTGGGATTAACCATTTATAGAGTCTGCCACCATCTACTTTCCAGTGGGCTCTGTGAGCTGGACTGGCTGTGGTGACGGTTCCAGATCCTGCTTCGCTTGGGTTGTCCTGTGGGTCAGACTAGGTCAAAGACAGGGCTTAGAACTTATGAGACAGATAAAATATTTAGCTGACTCTGGTGGTCTAACTTTTGCAATGATTTGGATGAAAGTACAGCCAAGACTAAAACAAAGGTGTCCTTCACCAGTGAGGTCTTCCTTCAAAGGGAAAGGCTACCAGGTGGACCCTATGTGCAAGTGTCACAGGCTATGGATGATACTAGTGAGAGCCAAATGCTTCTAGACTACGGGTGGAACTTTACTGATGATAGATCAGAAGCAAACCTGTCCGCTGCCTCTCTTCCATCTCTGCCCAACGTTCTAGAGCAGAGAGACTTTGTCACCTTCCCAAGTGTGCTTGGTACAGCAGAGAACTGGGTCAGAAAAATGGTAGGGTCTACCATGAGGAAGAGTTAATTCACACCAGGACTTTTTCTGTTAAAATCGGTTTTATTAAAATAGAACTGTATTAATTACTTGTAGAACTTTAAAAAAGAAAGAAAGAAAGAAAGAAAGAAAGAAAGAAAGAAAGAAAGAAAGAAAGAAAGAAA